>NC_083460.1:16100203-16120203 GCF_030014155.1 Tachysurus vachellii
ACGCCACCAAGCATAAAGTTTAACTCCCAGCGGTTACAGAGAGCCGCCAACGAGCACCTCAACCCTCCTCTGTTCATCTGTATCGCCCGGTCGTCCTCGTCTTCTTTCCGTACAAGACTCTCGTTGGCCAGGTTTTGACAAATCCCCCTTTTATTCAACCTCTTTGCTTTCTGTTCTGACCACCCCGAGCGGGTCGCACTCCGCTGAACTCCGTGGGCCCAATTACCAGACTTTGAGGCGCAGCCAACAGGTTTGTGAAAACACTTACTGGAGCAGTTAAGAGCAGCGAAGGTCAGTTTTTCCGAGTTCTCCGCTTTCTCCGCTCTCTTCAGTACATTTCCTCTTCTAATAGGTGTGTAAGTCGAGTCAGCTGTTACAGGTGACGGGGTCGTTCCCGACTTCTTCTTTTTTCGAACCCCTTTTTCCTCGTTTCATTAAAACCAGCTTTTCCTCCTTTCCTGGGCGAAACACTCTAGTTTGTCGGCGGCGGGTTTGTTTTGGCCGAGACGAGGCGTTAATTTGAAGCTGGCTCTCTCGTAAAGAAATCAAAGTCGGAGCCGATCGGCGCTGGCCGACATTTTTGCGGCCTTGTCGGGCGCGTTTTGTTGAAGAGAATAGCAAATGACATGCAGCAGCGATGTGTTCTTTTCCTGCTTCTGTGCAGCTGTTGCAACATCTGGAAGTGGTTGAAGGGAGAAAATGCTTGAAAATACATTTGGAGCTACAAGTGGAAAACGGTTCCAACAGAATCACCCCCCTCCTCTCCGTCTCTCCTCTCCTTCTCCTTTTCCGTTCCCTCTCAAAGCACATAGGTCTAAATTAAGTCAGAACCTCGCTCTCGTCAGGCCTCAAGCCTGAAGCGTCGCTGCTCGGGTATTGAATTATGATCCCGATGTCTGCTAATAGTTCACGTGTTGAATTCGAGCGCCGGCTCTCCTCGAGGTCCGAACTCCCTGAATAAGATACCGTGTGACGTGTATCCCGCAGGCCACGTTAATTACTTCAACACATTTAAAACACGATTCTATCAGAGGATTTCGTAAGGAATCGAATCGTTCGGTTTCATTCTTCTGGAGTCAGTTTTCTAAAAAAAAAAAAAAAAAAAAAAAAAAAAAATTATTAAAGAAAATGATATTGAAATACAACAGTTAGTAGTTTTTTTTTTTCTGTCCCGTTTCGACTCCTTCCTTCTTTATAGACAGTTCAGTAACACCAAAGGCAGATGATTAACCCGTTCTTCCTTCACTAAGTAAACCTTTTGCATTGGTGTGTAGCTGTTGACGTATAGACACGTCACGGTAAAGTAACACACCTCCACGTCGGAACACCCGGTCGGCCGACGAGTTTTTAGCTAGGAACATTTCAGGTGTGTGGGAATGCTAAAACAGAATAAAGTCAGAAAGTTTGTACGGTACCGAGTAATGAACACGCTAGCCGAACGACACGTGAGGGTGTGAGGAGAAAAAACACAAGGTTTTGAAGCTTTTGAAAACTAGCTCAGCGTATGTCAAAGCAGGTCACCGCACGTGAAGGAGTACAAAGGACACTTGAATTGTTTTTAATTCAGTTCAATTAGAATTTATTTGTATTTAACAATTAACGTCGTCACAAAGCAGCTTTACAGAATGTAAACAGGTTATTATAAAGAATAATATAAAGATTAATATAATACAAAAATTCAAGATTAATATTAGATATATTTAAATATTTCATATTTAATAGTTTCCAGGCAACCCAAACACAAGACCTGGGCAGGACTAGAGCTTTTACCAAATGGTGGACTCGCTAATAAATTTATGACTCGAAGCATTAAAGTTTAAGATGGAGTTTAGAATTTTACTGAAAAGGAAACGTTGAGCTCAAGGGGGAAGAGGGTACAGAAAGCGAGAGCACATGGTCGTGTAGATCTGCATCTGTTTTGATGTTTCCTGTTAAATACAGTCTCGACTTCCGTCCCACCCACCCCCTCTCCCGCACCCCTCGTGCTGCCTCGCAGCTACCGAGGCGAATCCGTATCCAAGAAGACGACCAGGTCTGATCATGGCTCGGCTTTATTAATACACACCAAAACGCCCGGCAGACGAGATGAGAGGTTTTCCCTCTTCCCTTTTTTTGCTTCACCCAGAGAAATTAAAAACTAAAAAGCACGAGTGCTCTCCACCTTAACGTCCACACTTCATTTCTGAGTGAATGAGGCCAAGGCCATCTCTGGTGTTTTTTTTTTCTTGCATTTGGCGCTTTTTTTCTCTCCCATCTTCCTGCTCCCCCGCCTTCTTCTGGGCCTCATTCTTAATTCAGTGTGGGGAATAAGAGTGTGCAGTGTGCTCTTATTGATTTGTGTTTTAAAGGAGAGTCTGTGGGGGCGTTAAATGTTTTAGGATCAGAAGGCTGCTTTATTGGGTGGCTTTCACTCACACGTCATGTTTAATTAGAGCGTCGCGGCCTGTCGGAGTCCCGGCCGACTGGAAACGGTGCAAGATGGCAACTGGTGCAGAAATATTCCCTCCCCTTAGCTGGGATGGTGAAGCAAGTGAAGAGTTTGGAGTTTGTTTCCTTCTGCTTTTTGTTCCTCTGTCACTTCGTCGGCACTCTGGAGCTTCTGCGGTTCAAACTTTTCTGTCAGATTCTGAACACTGGATTATTAGACATTAAACTACGTACATCTAAACCATCTGATATTCAAAGTGAGCTTCTGTAAGCGATTTATCCCGTCAGATTTGGTGGCTATACCGGGAACGTTCTTCATAAGGCGCGCACATGCACACAGGTTTCAGTGCAGTTTGTGTAGACGATCAACAATCAGCATGTTTTTAGGGTGTGGGAGGAACCCGGAGAACCCTGAAGAAGCCCACATGGTGCTGGGTGATGATGATGATGATGATGAATAATTATATATATGATATAAAAATCACAGAGATTCTCAAGAATCCTAGAAACGACTTTGAGAACCGTGATTGAATATTTTTGTAAAAATATGTCTGACAGACTGCAGCATGTGAACCCCGGAGCCACAGACTGGGACTCGCAGTATAAAGATGAAGTTCCTAACTCTAACCCATGCATTCCGATTACTTTCTGTTAGAGCACTGAGGAACCGTGTGTGTGTGTGTGTGTTGTCGTGTATGATCACATGACCGTCGTCCCGTGCTGAGACACACCATCTCCTCGGCATCTGCATTTATGATGAATCATGTTTACGCAGGTCTGAGGACGAGGACACTCAGCACAGTGACAGCAGCCAATCCCTTCCTGTCTCTGCCAGGTCCCACTGGTGCTCCTGTCAAGCCAGCGAGTGCTACACCCCCCGTCACCTCCCCTTTCTATGGCATGTCTTTTTGCGCATTGTGAGCTTTTTTTTAAATGATTTTAGTTAAAGTTTATTTTCTATGAAGTCTCTGAAGCACACAAGGTCATTTTATTTCTGTTTGATTTCCAGCCTTGGAACACAATCCGCCTTTATCAGCTACTTTGCATGGAAGAACAGTTACTTCAAATGTTTACGTAAAGCGCAGGAGCATTAGGAGGTGAATGGCTTTCGAGAGCTCGTTCTTCAGATAAAATCCCAGCCACGTGAGTGAGGGGAAGGAAAGAATTTGGGGGGAAAAAAACAAAACTAAAGATACATGACTAACGAGATCCAATAGTTATAAAGCGACACCAGTTTGCATGAGAATAGGATCAGGTCTATGCAAAGCACCATTTTACCTGTCCTCTCAGTCTGGCTGCTCGAACCTTTCCTTCGTGTGTGTGTGTGTGAGGGAGAGAGAGAGAACTTGTTCAGTGAAAGAGCCTCTCTGACACAACACACAGCCTCCTCATCTTTGTAACCGAACAGAGCTCCATTCACGAGCTCCCTGAATGAGCAGCATATCTCACCGCAAGACGCGCACAAAGACTCCGATTTCGTTCCTTTTGCTGTTTAACCTTCGCTTTCTGCGCGCTCTCATTCTCCTCTCTGTGAAATCATCAAGGTTAATGACTGCCAGCTCTTCACAGACGACGGCCTCGCCGCCACGAAGCCCAGGGAACCTTGTTATTCAGGAGCTCTCCTACTTGTGCCGACACTTTTTCAAGGCCAATTCAATCCCAGCGCGCGCGCTCTCTCTCTCTCTCTCTCTCTCCCTCTCTCTGTCTGTCTCTCTCTCTCTCTTTCTCTCTCTCTCTCTCTCTCTTTTCTCCCATCTACCTCTGAACTACTTTTGCTAATAACGGACAAAACCTTTCCATGCCACACAATGCACAGGGTTTAATTACAGCATTTGTATCTTTCTTGTTATATCTGTAGCCTTCTGCAGTCCTTGTTTTTTTCTCCCATCTCTGGCAGCTGTTTTTCCTGTTACTCCACTGGGAAAACAAGAGATTTGCTGCTGTTGGTAGCGTACGACAGCTGCTGGATTCATCAAACTAATTCTAAAATGATCTCCTCGAAATACACCAAACCACCGCAACCCCTATCAATCCCCCCCCCCTCCCCACGTATCCCCCACCCAGAATCCACTGAACTAGTAAATGCAACCCAAAAGTACTAGCCAGGGTTTGACGTTATGCCACTCGTATCGTATCACAATATTTGAAGACGTTTCTACAATAAACAAAGTTTGCTAACATAATTCTGTCAAAATAGTAATTTTATGTATTTGAACTTTAACTATAAAAAGTTGGGCTTTAAAAATGTTTTGTTTTTTTTCTGTTAACTACAACTACAAGGCTGTTTGTCTGTTTCTTGCTGTTGTATTCCCACTGACAGGTTTTAACAACATGTATAACTAAATGATCTTTCGTGCGTAATTCTGTACTTGCACGAACGTTGAGCTAAACTTCAGGATTTTTAAACTATTTATAATTTAGTCATATTTCCCCTCTGATTGAGCAGAAGTCACTCGGGTTTCAATGCCAGCTAGTTAAAAGCCTCTTGTTCGACTGCACCGTGTTCAAACAGCTCAAATTAATCACTCAATTATACCCTCAAACTCGAAATGTCTGATTTAATTAGATGCTCATCATATTAACAATGCTGAGTAGACACAAACCGGTGCTTCGGACTAGCAGGGGGCTTATAGGCCAATGCTTGTTATATATTGTTCTATATTTAAAGGACTGCTTTAGCTTAGTTTTCCACACTCGCAGCACAAAGCCTGCTGGCGTTTTCCTAAGTCTCGGTGGCTCGCTGCTAGTCTACTAATAAATAGAGTATGAGTATCCTCTGTCCCCCTCACCAGTGTCCTCCCGTCCAGTCCCTTCCATCTACAGCATAGCATCTCTTGCTGTAATATTTCTGTACTGGATGCACATGAGCCTCAGAACAACACACAGACTCGAGAGGAAACTCTGCACAGTCCTGGAGAGGCTGGAATGCATATAAAATATTTTCTTCACGCTTTATTGCCTCTCCTTTGCATGCCTTTGCTTTATATGCCGTTATTACTTTTTTTGGTTTACACGCCAACTTCTCCTCACCTCAGTAATCTCAAACTTTTTACACAGATCTAAGTAGAGAAGGCTAAGGATAAATGTTTACACCAACTCTGATACCAAAACCTTGAGTATTGGCCGCTATTAACTAGGAGGCTGTTATCTGTTGGTATAGTAGCTTGGGTAGCTACTGAGTATCTAGCATGTTAAGCTAACTTTATCCTTATACTCGGTTGGATCTCTAGTTCTTGTGTTGTTTCCCACCAATTTTCGTTTAGCGCACAACAGTTACCAATCAGTGATCATCAGTTCATCTGAGACTCATGAAACCAGCTACCGTATCCTACGAGGAAAAATCTGTCCTCCTTCTTCTTCCGCATACACAAGCAAACAAATCATCGCTATCGATCCCCTCTGTTGATCGACAGGGGAGAGAATAACGCAGCTAGCTACTAGCTTTGCTATTTAAGACTCCTGCCACGGATGGCTTCAGCATTCAAGCTCTAAATCTCTTACCAGAGCTTTCTGTTGCTTCCCTCAGGAACCCAGTTGATTTCATTTCTGTTCAGGTTTACTTTTCCAGAAAATTAACAAGGATAGAACCGATTTTGACCATAGGAGTTATACTACGCCCACATTTGTACCACTAGAGAACAAGTATGTCATTTGAAGTCTGCCGGTAAATCTGCTGTAAGTCAAAGGTGAATACAACGTGTTTTAAAACGAATTTAAAACATATTATTAAAAAAAAAAAGTGCAGACCACAAAGTACCAGCTTGGTCAGTGGCCATGGTAAACAGATTTCTAGCACATGGGCAGGTTGACGCTGCATTTTTGGAGGGAAACAACAGGGTGTTTGCTGTGGTCAGGAAGCCAAAACAACATTTTCACAAATCTCAGGCCCTTAGCGATGCTATCCACTAGGTTTCTTGACCAATTTACCATTAAGGCCATTGTCAATATTTATTATTCTTTGTTATTTAATATGACTTCAATGTTCTTGCGCCAAAAAACCTTTATTATGATTCCAGTTTTTCCGATTCATGTTCACCATCCTGGGCCACTATGTGCCTGCCATGACTGTCTTTATAGGCCTTCTAATGCCTTTCTAAGCGATGTCAGTCAGGGAGGAAAGCGCAGACACTTGGCTGAACTTGAGCTCAGCTCATTGTGGTTATTAATAGTGACCTGAACTTTCAGGAGCCCCAGAAAATGAGCTCCAGATGTGAGCAAGTGGGAATCTGTGTGAACTTGAGCAGCTCCAGTAGAGAGAAAGGAAAGATTGATGTCCTTTTTCTTCTTCTCTAAAGGGTGACCCTGAAAGGAGGTGGGATTGGAGGGGGGGGGGGGGGGCTTGTTCAGAGGGAGGTAAGATGGTTTCATTGGTGGAGGGTTTGCTTTTCTTTCCTCCTTCAGTTCCCTTCCCCCTTTTCTTTAACGGTTTGTCTGCGTTTGTTGTGGCCGTACTTGGTGGTTACTGACAGTGATGTAGTACAAACCCTCTTGTGTTTTTGTTTGGGGAAACCTGACTTTTGGCTGTTGAACTGATATAGATGCTGTAATTAAATAGCTGGGCTTTATTGTATCGATGGCGATAAAGGACCTTCGTCCAGTTTTTAAAATTATTCCCAGTACAGCTTTGTAGTAGGTGTTAAAGCAACTCCGATATCAAAACAGCTGTTACAGAGCTTCCATTCTCTCTCTCTCTCTCTCTTTCTCTTTTTTATTTTTGTTTAAATCAATTGCATTTTATCAATTGATCAGATGCTTCCTGGTGACACTCCTCTTCTCGAGGTGACCGTCGACTTCGGCTCAGAAACGTAAACATAACTTGAGTACAAGCACACGAAATCTTGTCATGTCAGATATCATGTCTTTGTTCTAATAATTGTTCTTCATATTGAGCTAGCTTGCTTTTATTTATTTCAAGTCGGCAGGTGTACGGCAGTCGCAAATAAGTCAAGCGCTTCAGCAAACCGTCGTTCTTGCTTCACGTTTCCCTGGTCAACACACGGAATCCAAAAGGTCTATTGAAGGCACATCACGAGGACTTTGTGTTGATTGTCCTCCATAACTCATTGTAACGCACGGTTCTTTTGATTCGTTTTATGGTGGAACTTGTCCTTTTGTTGCTTAAACAGTTATCCATCCATCATCCAGACATGGCGGTGATTTTTTTTTCTTATTTCATTTGGAACTTCATTTAAAAACATAATCCTCTAGAAGGTTGTTGTATTGCAGGGTATTAACCATTTATTTGCCAGTGATGCCAACAGAAGTAAAGGGTATAATCTGCTTCCCCTAATCCATGTAAAGCCAGTTTTTATCACTGAGATGACAAACGAGAAAAGTAAGTTAGTTAGTTATGGTTAGTTCTGTGTATCTCTTAAGTTCTGGTTATTTCTTAAACTCTTAAACCTGGGGCAGTACATTCTTGCTCAGGAGTCTAATGGCCAAGTGGCAGGACTACTAAACTCCCCAGTTTCTGCCATCTCTCTCCTAATAATTCTCTCATCTTGCCTTCTAATGTCATGTCTGCCTTCTGAACTGTTGCTGCCTCATTGTCATCATCAGTTGTCTGAGAAAATGTTTACAAGCCAGAACCCTACCATTCTTATATGGGTCCTCTGGCCACACAATGACATCATTCTGTTGCCTTGCTTTTTGGCAATCGCCGGACTATAAACAGCAGGACGGCACTCGTCTAGACGGCCTTCTCTGGGCAAAATGGTGAGAGAGGGGCCACATTCTGTCACAGGCCAGTTGTGCTGCCTGTTAATCAGTAGACTGGTGTTGACCCATGCCCCTTTTTACCCAGTCCGAATGCCCACGGTCCAGCTGGCACCCAGCCACAGCTCCTCACTGAGTTCAGCCCCGAGTTCCTCATTGTTTCCAGGCAGTCAGAAGGCAAGCCGCAACGTGTAAGTCTGACAAATTGGAATTTGCTGCAGGAAGCCAATCTATTGTAGAACTTCTTTTGTTTCAAGAACTTTGACCAGTAGAACAGCCGTATGGGGGTTCTTCCGTCATCAGACGTCCTTTGTACGTCATGCGCCTGGACACGCACGGCGACTCGCTCGCTACCCAAACCTGTTTTGTCTACTGTTTTGTTTACTGTATCGAGTGGTTTTGTCTGGTGTCCTTGTTTGTATTTGCTGTCCAAATGGCTTCCGTGAGGAGACAGTAAAATTGGTGGAATTGCCATGAAAACTATAATACCATAGTTGTCCATAAAACACAGTGTAAATGTAAAAATGAGTCAAACAGAGAAGGAAGGTCGTAAAAGTGCCAGAGTTTTGCAGTTCAGGAATGCATTTGCTCTGTGCCTACACTGATTGTTCGAGAGAGAGAGAGAGAGAGAGAGAGAGAGAGAGAGACTCTTGATCTTCCTCTGCTTTCCTCCCAAGCGTTTATCGTTCCGCTGTCTAAAACTCCCATTACCTTGCCAGTGATATCCTTTGATGTTTACACAAATATAGAAAAATGATGTCGTAGGATACTAAAATGTCCCATATCATGTTCTGTTTCCTTTGGCTCCCTTCTTCAGGTTTAATCTTACTTTCTCAGGAGCAGGCATCAGTGCTCAGATACAAACAGGGTGCTGAATTTCGGTTTTAAAAAGACTAAAAGAGCATAAAGTATTTCACGAAGATAAATCTCGTGTGGGAGAATTAAAAATGCCTGGAATTAAAACACACCGACGACGGTCTTCCTGAAGAGAACGAAGCGTTTGCTTGTCCGCATCGTGGTGGCTACAGATCAGGAAAGCTTCGGTTTGAACCATCGTGGACTTTTAATTATAGACGTCCTGAGGGTTTTTTAATGTTTTTTTTTTTAAAGCTAGGATTTAAACGGAAGGTAGAAATCCACGTTGTTGGAAGAAGCAGCATCAGATAAGCGATAGCCATAAATCGCAGTGAATCTTATTTTAATTTGGACGTGTAGTTTTGAAGTTACGACATGTTCATAAGCTCTGCTTCAAACACCAGAGGTCAACAAGCTGCGCTACCCAAAGCTCCGGGTCACAAGGACAGACACTTATTATAGGTTATATGGCTGCATAATTACATTAGATTATAATAGTTCAAAAGAACTCATTAGTAGATTACAAATACCTGTAAAAGGAGGTGAAAGAGGTTACAGAAATCAGGCAATTTAGCTGACTTTGGCTCTCTATTTAAAGTCCCCAGCTCAGTGACATTGTTTATTCAATCAGATGTTTGAGACAATTTAGAAATTGAACTACAATGAACCTGTAGAGCATTTTGTTTACAATGTTAAATCTAAGCTTTATATTTTAGTGAATCAAGAACTAAGAATCTGATCAGACCATGACTCGCTAATAACCAGACCCTGCCTCCAAATGTAAAACTAACACTCTTATTAGTCGGCGTTTATCTTTTGTTCAGCGGAATCTAGACTAAAAAAAGTGAAATATGTTTAGTGTCTTTATCTGGCAGCCTCCAGGCCTGATCCGTCTTCTCCGAGGTGAAAGATACAGAACTGCAAAGTCGGAGTGTTGAGATAAACCCTTATTAAATGACCGCGGTCGCTGCCGTACTTCAGGCACAAGCATTTTTTTTTTTTTACTCGACACCGAGTGTAATGGCTGCTCGCCTTTAACGACACAAATCGGCCATTGTCTCCAGTGGAGTGCCAGCGTGTAATTACATAAAAAGTGGGACTCGGCTTCGGTGAATGGAGTTCCATGGAATTCCATCAATAACCCAGCCTCCCCTCCCCGACTGCACTAAAAAGCCGTCGCTGATGTTTCTCTTGTTGTGGAAACAAAGCCGTACACAATGGAGTGTTGTTGCAACGTTGCGTGTTACTCCATGCATGCTACCATGTGATTTCAGTTGCAGCAGGAGGAGGAGGAGGAGGAGGAGGAGGGAGCAAGCAAGCAAGCAGGCAGGCAAGGCGAAGTTCTACTTTGCTAAGCACTATACAGTTGAAGTATAAACACAAATGAAAAACCAGTACGCCGAAAAAAAGAAAAAGCATGTTCTCCTTTTGAGGAAAAAAAGTTTACACTGATGAAGGGGATGGGAAAGCAGTGACCGGTTAACGAGACTTGGCTGATATCCTGCCCGTAATAAATACTTAAAACCCTCCCGGGCCGATTGCGCGCCGCGATTTCTACATTATTAACGTAACGAGAGGTGAGGCGCTCTAGAAAGACGAGACAAAAAGACTTTCTGTAGCTTTTTCCTTTCATCACAGAGAGGCCCACACTGGGTGGGCACGCCTTACAAGATCAACCGAGAACTTCAAAAGGTATCAGAGTCGGCGTCGGCTGACGAGGTCTCGTGAATCATAACCGTTCGGGATGAGCTCAAGCGAAGGGGAATCACTCGCAGCTTTCGTTTGAAGCTTGCGTACTTACTGGGAGTGTGCAACTTTTAACCCTGTCGCTTATTTACAGAGTTCATGGCATATAAAGTGTTATGTAGGACACTATGAATAGACTATAAAGATAAACGAAGACACACTTCTTTGTTTTTATCAAATAGGCTTGTAATTGGTATACGTTATAAACTTCGATCACTGAGACACAGCACTCGGACCGGAGACTCCTTCCATGTCGCGTGAACATCTTCTCTCTGAAAACTTCCCCTTGTCCACAAATAGTTTTTCCTCGTTAAATAAACATGTTTTTAAAATCTGTATATAATTACCTAGCCGGTCTACTGCATGAGTGTTGCTATCGAAACAGTACCGTTATATAAAAAGTGACGAGTTATCGTGTCAGCGCCGTCGCGTAAACAAAATGACCTGGTGCTCAAACATACTACAGAGCTTTTCCCACAGCGAGAGCTTTGCAAATCCTCCGTCGGAGTGTGTAGCCACCTCGCTTACTGCGTACCGCTTGGAATACTTTTATTAGTCGTCTCCAGCTGAGCGTCGTTATTAATGGACGTTAGTTCATACCAGGCTTTATTGCTGGTGCAGCATTTTAAACCCTCGCAGGCATTTCCCACCGCCTCACTGTCCCAGATAACTGGAGCGGCAGCATCGCCAGCATGTCCGCGTAGCTCTGCCATTGTGCGACGACTCTTTAACAGCCTCCAACATGGCGGCTCCACCTCAAGCCCAGACACTTTCTATACAGGTTTTTATAACACATCCAGCGATCCGTTTTTTTTTTGTTTCTTTTTTCTTCTTTTTCTTTCTAGCTTAACTATTTTTTTTAATGGTCTGAGCTTAAAGATTGCTCCTGGGCTTTCCCACGCTCATGGGGAAAAAAAATAAATTGTTTATTTTTTATTTATTCTTGAAATAAGTTCTCACATATGCCTGCTAGCACAAGGCTTGATTAGCCAGATGAAAAGATCGCTTCAGACATGCAATGGGAATCTTTTTTATTTATTTATTTATTTATTTTTTCCCTCTCTCTCTCTCTCTCTTTGAGAAAGTCACATTGTTTTTTTCTCCCCAGTACCCGATTTGGCTTTATTGTTTACGCTTCTTTCTCTATAAAGTTGACCACTTTGCTTGATCCGCCACCATGTATGCAGAACGGTCCCACGCTTTTTTCTCTCTCTCTCTCCTATACAACATCTGGATGCCATTAATCCCAGAAGCCTGCTGTCTCGTGCTCTTTTCTCTCTTTTTTCCTTTTTTTAAAGGCTGGTATTGCCGTGTTCGCCTCCTAATCTTCTTTTAGAGGCCCAGATTGCATTCCTGTCAGGGTGTAGACATTAATTCTGAGATGAGAGTCATGATTCTTCTCAAGCCTGGTTTTCTAGAGAAGGAGAAAAACACGGAACTGGGATGTATATAGCTTATCATAACTGAAACATTTCTTTACCCGTTCATACTATCGCAAATCTCTATCGTCGCTGTTGGGCTCGGTAAATCTGAGGACGAAGATTTTTCTGCTGTTGCTGTGGAATCGCAGAGTGCCGTTTTTTTAAAAGCGAAAACCACGCGGAACCACGACGATTAGTGAGTGCTACATCACCTTCGAGATGAAGCCAGGGATGGGGCCAGGAAGAAAAAGGACTTGTTCAGAGATTTGTTTTAAGGTTTTATTCCGATGATCTAGCGCATGTCGGGTGAAAAGAAGCCGTCTCGGTAGTTCGTTCAGACTTTTTATGTTTCTTTCCCACTTCTCTTCTCTTTACGCAGCTATACAGGCGATCTCGATTAGCGAGAGGATGTCCAACACCGAACGTTTAGCGTAGTTTCCCTCCAGGTCCTTTTGCTCACTTGGCTTCTCTATTTTAATGACTGTCGAGAGTACCGGGACTCATGGGGGAAGAAAGGCCTCATATCAAAAGTGCCTCTTAACCTTCTACTCAGTTTAGGGTCGTTCTGTAAAGAGCACACACCTCAAAAATGCCTCCCAAAAAAACGGGTCGTTCTCATTCCAGGACGCCAGACACGTGCCGCTCTCCGAAGCCGAGTTTCAGGTGAAAAGCAGAACCTCTGAAAAACGCTGGCGGATCCTCGCCGGGTCACCTTGTAACAAGTCAGAGTCGTTACAGCAAAGTTTTTAAAATAGGTCACGCCTTCTGCCTTGTACACCAAGAAAGGCCTGTCAGGGAATTTATCCACAGATGAAACCCAGAAAAAAAACAAAAACAAAACAAAGTCTCTCACCTGGAAAATAAAGCGGATCGATAGCGAGCATCAGCGCTAAAGGCTGACTTTAATCCGCACTTTGCCGGAGTCTTGTTCTCTGAACCTTGACAGCTCTCGTGTTGGATATGGATCTGTTATGGAGGGGAAGATAGAAGGGGGAGGAAATGTTTACGTATACCATCAGTCACAGGGTGTCAGGGTGTTTGTCTTCATGTGTGTTTGTTTTCTATTATTCTGGAACTTTTTAATGGCAGGAATTACAGTACAGGTAGAAATACCTTTTTGTTCTCTTTCATCCCTTCAAAATTTTAACTTTATTTGTCCACTGCGATTATCTGAAGAATGTTTAAGCTCCGCCCACTCGGCACAATCGCTTCTCGATGAACGCCCTCGTAACTCGTATTAATCGCTCTTTACATCCGCTGGGAGCTGAAAAGCATCTCCGAGCCTCTCAGATGGGAGAACTGCAGAATCCATAGGGGAAATACCATGAAAAATAGAATAAGACCAAAGTTTTCAAAATAATTCTCTTCAATGATTGTGATTTGGTTTTGTTTTTTTAATCCTAGTGACACAATATCGGAGATGATCTGAGAACAGATCTAAAGCTAACTTCTGGCTTGTTATAGACCACGATGGTTGATATAATTTTTGTTTTATAAAAAAACCCCCCCCCCCCCCCCCAAAAAAAAAAAAAAAAAAAACCCACGCTGCACTGCGGTTTCATATCTGAGACGCTGAAAGATAAAAAAAAAAAAAAAAAAGCTTCTCTTGTGGTGTTTGCGGTGTGTACCATCACACCCTCGCACCCTGAGCGTACCCTATCCTCCGTTCCCCATGTCGCCGATTACAGTACGGTTGGAAGCGCTGGCTGTTATCAGTTGGGTCAAACTAAGCAAGTCTAAACGGGGGAGAGAATCCCACATCCCACGCACCTCAGTCAGGAAGCATTTAAAAAAAAATCAAAGAGTGATATTCGAGAGCCGTAGGCGGCTCTGCGCAGGAGACGGCGCCTTCGACTTCGAATACGCAGCACAGACGGGCGTGGGCACGTGCCCCACTTTCTGTCCTCTGCCACACAAAAGCGTCACAGAGATAAAGATCATTGTGTCGGGGTAGACGTGCCCGTGTCGTTCGGCTTATGTCATGCTACAATACGCGCTCGTCACGGCGAACAATCAGCCGTCTGTCTGTCCGCATACCCACCTAATACCAGCATCCTGGAAAACATGCTCTTCGTTCACTTATTATTCTGAATCATAATTAATGAACCTGAAACGAATCAGATCTGGGGTTAAGGTTAAAATCCCCCACACGTCTACCCAAGACCCCCCTCCTCCTCTGAGCAGCAGTAAATCAGCTGGGGTTGTTTGTCAGATATAATGCGTCTTTTGTTCGCACCTTCGTTCCTTTCAAGGTGAATTGTGTGGCTGTGTTTTATTTCCAACGTCCTGCGTGTTTTCCTACAGCACACGCAAAGCTTTGGGTTGGTTTATATATATATACATTTGTTTTTTCAAGGTATTTGATTGACAAACTTTTTTTTCTTCCATATAAACGAGTAACCAGCTTCACCACCATTTTCTGATCATATAAAAAAAAACCCACATCAACAAGAAGAACGATAACTTGTGCTAATAAATCAGGTTTAAGATGCAAGCCATTTAGTTTTTTCTCTCTCCCCCGACGCCCCCCTTCCCCCTCTCTTGCTACCGTCAGCTCCTCTATAAGACGAGGAGTTTGGGCGCCGGCGCCTGCTGCACTCCTCCTCATCCTTCATGCGCTGTGTAATTTCTCTTAATTAGACATGGCATAGCTCACCAAGCATTCGAGGAA
Source organism: Tachysurus vachellii (assembly GCF_030014155.1). NCBI lineage: Eukaryota > Metazoa > Chordata > Actinopteri > Siluriformes > Bagridae > Tachysurus > Tachysurus vachellii. Next base: position 16,115,039 of record NC_083460.1, read on the forward strand.
TGCGGAGGCTGACGGGGGAAACGTTTAAAATGCCTGCGAAGACGCAAAGCTACGGTGGAACAAGGAGGGAAAAAAACCTCACGTCCACCATGGAAAGTTTGTTCCTCCTAGGTTTTTTTTTTCTGGGTTTTTTACAACATGATGCTGATTGAGCTTCCAGCGGTTTGGGAATTTCTTGCTGGCCTGCTTTGTTTCGGTACCGGAGCTCTCGGTTCTTGCATGCTCACCAATAAGACATAAAGAATGCGGTGTTCCTCAGGGGCGTAATCGCAGTCCGGAGCACTTTATTTTTCAAATGTAGTTCTCTGGTATATCTGGTTATCTGGAATATCCCAAGTTGAATTTTATCTTTATATTAATTGTTGAACGTCTGCAAAACAAGTGAGATTTATATTAGGTATGTAAACAGTTGCTCTCATATTGGCCCTCGTTTTTCTCCAGAAATCACCAAATCGCAGCGTCCTCCATCAGTCCTATGTCGGCAAAAAATAAATAAATAGACTTAAAACTTCAAACAAATGATTGTTCTAGGATTATTCCAGGGCATGATGGCATACTGGTGGTGTTTAGTGAATATTATCCAACACCTTCTGACCAATCAGAATCAAAGATTCAGCAGCACTGAGGTTTTATCTCACATAACAGTTCACAGGTTCGTCGTTCCAGCCTCGTTTTAAAACGATTCACCCGAATCTTTGTAACACAGATCATTTCACTCCATATTTTTCAGTCCTTTGTTCTAAATAATTAACCGACAAAATGAGGCTGTTGCACAAATTATAGCGATTATGTCGCTTTTGCTAGAAGGAGAGAAAAACTCCCCACGTGTCTCGTTCCTCAGAAATACAGTAAGATCCAGTTAACGACAAAATGAGTCTTCTCCGTCATTCTAATTCCTCTGCCTGAAAATAGTTCAGCAGCTAATCGGTGACGGATTAGCGCAGGAGCGCATCGATCAGCGCGAGCCGCTTGGTTAGAACGCGCTCGCTGCATTCATCAGCATGCACGGCTTTCAGTTTGTGGCGTAATGAAGCATGCTTGATAATCGACTCCCAAATTCTGCCTAATGCGACACGCACGGCGTCACAAGAACGAATCGGTGGAGTGACGCCTTTCCTCTCGCTCATGCTGCTACATTGTGTTTTTGTCCCGCGCGTCCTGTTAATCGGCGTTAATCACAGTACAGCTACGTATATCAGATACATACATCTGCTGTTCAAGCGGGAATCGCAGCACTTCCACCTTGTAGTCTGAATGCGGAGATATGAAATCCTCTCACACACACACACACACACACACACACACACACACACACACACACACTGCAGGGCCAGCTGGTGACCTGGCCTGTCGTGGTCCTCATCGGTCAGTGTGAAATCGAGCTAATGCAAAGGCCCGTGGCTTCACGCCGACCCATCGGAGGACACTCCGTCTTTCTATCTCAGCGTCACGTGCAGAGCTCCAAGTGCGCTAATGTTCAAATCTCGCTCTTTCTTTCTCTCTTTTCTTTTCTCTGGCCTGCGTGACCACACGGGGCTCATCCTCGAGTTCTGAGTACTCTCTCACCGCTACACACCATGTGTAGCAGTGTGACTCAGGCTTAGTGTTTACCATACAATAAAAAAAAACGACGAAACGATGCTTCTAGAATAATGACAAAAAAAAATTATTTAGTTCTTTTTTTTTTTTTTTTTTTGGTTTATTTCATTTATTTATTTTAAAAGTTGATTTGAAATGTTTTATTATTTATTAATTCCATTCCTATTTATTTATTTATTTATTTATTTGATATTAAATCACCATTCCTTTTTTTTTGTTAAATCATCTAAAACAATTAGAATTCCTTTGTGTCTGTGGAACGACCCCCCTGGTGTACGTCGCTGATGTAACATCCTTGCAGTGAGCGAAACATGTTGAAGGTGTCCTTGCTGACACGACGCTGTTTATTTCGGTTGAACGTGTCGTGTTTTTTTCCCCTCATGTTCAGGTTTCTGTGCAATGTGTGCGTGAATGAAGTAGCCTCGGAGTCTAGGCTAATCGTAAACCTTTCCTGCTTCTTTCCTAAAGAATTCCTGATAAGCTCAAGTGACCACTGATGGACCTTCATGATAGTGGGCTTTGCCCTTGATTTCAGCTCTGCACACTGATGTTTGTATGTTGTGTGTGTTTGTGTGTCTGGAGCAGCCTTATGTGTAGCTGTGGTTTGTTTATATACATATATGTGTGTGTGTGTGTAAAATCTTAGTGTGTATGCTATTGTTTCTAAAAGAGGTACTACTTTGATGTAACATTCAGGGATGATGAGAATTAAGGTTGCCATTACTTTTGTTTGCAGATTAATACGAACATCCCTGCATATTCTAGTGCCAAAACTTTCACATTGTAGGTTCTTATAAAGCTCTAATATTACCCCGGTGTCTTTTTTTTTTTGTCACCTCGTTTGCATTTAAAGTCGAAACACACTTCCAGGTTGTGGTTTAGCAGGACAGAGACCCTCGTAAAGGAGGACTTCTGTAACAAACATTTTTTTTCTAGCCGGGTTTAACCTTGAAGACCAAGCATAGGCAATTTCTTCAGATTAGTGGAAGAAGAAAAGGAGAGAAGGATTGGATAATAGGGGCAGGGGGTGAACAGACGGCGCGTGTTTGCTGTTCTACGCGGGACGGCTTTAAAGCGGCTTCCCATGCGAGACGGCCATGCTGCTTATTAGCCTGCGTCGCTCTCTCTTTATTTCAAGCCTCGGAGCAAATATTAGTGCGTCTGTCCACACATGGCTGTGTGTGTGTGTGTGTGTGTGTGTGTGTGTGTGGGTTGTGCCCCACCCCTTGTTTATTAAATTGTGTGTGTGTTTGTGGGGGGTTTGAGAATGCAGTAGTTAAACTGACATATGAGTCACTCTTGGGAACCTAAAAGCCTTGGGGGAGCAACATCAACACACACACACACACACACACACACACACACACACACACACACACACACACACACACACAATCTAGCATGTGCTTTGGTCTAAACTAACCAACAACACCTAAAGAAGAGATATTTATATGAACTTATCGATAAACATGTTTTATATTTGTAGAAGGATGTTGGAGATGGAGCTGCCAGGTCAGAGGTCAAGAGGAAGACCAAAGAGGAGATATATAGATGTGTTAAATGAGGACGTAAAGGTAACTGGTGTGAGAGTAGAGGATGCCGAGGATCGAGTTAGGTGGAAACTGATGATTCCCTAACAGGAATAGAAGAAGAAGAAGATCTAAGTTAATATTTCACCTTAATAGTTCAAATCGCAAACCCAATTGTGAAATTATATTTAACATTGTCGCTATTATTCTGTAACAAAACTACTGCGTTCAACATCGTGAGTTGTGTAATTATTGCAATGACTGATCACAGCCTAACAGATCATTCATCTAGCTACACTTGATAAAATTATATGATTAGTCGGAATTGTTTTTTTGTTCCCGCACGTTGCGTAATGGTTTCTGTAGTAACAGATTACGCATGGACGTGTGTACGGAAAAAACGCTCCACACAAACGCACAACAGTTGTTGTATTGAAGGAGTCTCCAGTTTCAGGGGTTTTTCCACCGTGGGAAAGGCTTCATTCAACCCCTAATGGTGTTAGCATTGTGTTTCTGTGCCCACGTAGTCTGCAGGTACTTCCTCCGAAGATTATTAGCATTTTACTCCGTTACCTTATTTAGTCAGAAGGCTAAGCTGGAAATAGTCGTACTCTAAAAAAAAAAAAAAACACTACATGGTTTCAGAAAATCATGATTTAGCAGCTGAAGCCGTGGTCCCATGGTGAATCTGGCTGATGGACGCAAAAAGACGCGAATGCAGGCAAAACCGTGTTGTGTACACAGCTGCTGGCGTGAGTCAGCGCTGACGAAGCGAAAATCTCCAAACGTGTCGAGCTCCGTTTCACGCCCGCGTCAGCTCCAAATTTGGGGTTTCGTCTTCTTTCTCCCACTCGTGCAAGGACTGCGTTTGTTTGGTGTAATTTTCCCAATGATAGGCTGCGAGAGTGAGAATGGCAGCGTGAGTAATAGAGGGGTTGGAAGGGAAGGAGAGAGACACAGAGACAGATAGAGAGAGGATTTACACGAACATCTCACATTTTCGCTATTCATCGTCCTGAATAACAGTCCAGGGGTGGAGTCTCGCTGTGGATCTACCAACCTTCTCCGTTCTGGTGTGTGTGTATGTGTGTGTATGTGTGTGTATGTGTGTGTATGTGTGTGTATGTGTGTGTATGTGTGTGTATGTGTGTGTGTGTGTGTGTGTGTGTGTGTGTGTGTGTGTATGTGTGTGTATGTGTGTGTATGTGTGTGTATGTGTGTGTGTGTGTGTGTGTGTGTGTTCGTGCTCACTGGGTCAGTGAGGAGTCACTTCATTAAGTCTGCAATTTGAACAAAATTGTAGCTGTTTCCTTGCCTGTCCCTTGTGCTTTTTTTCTCAGACTTTTATTTTCTGTGCATTCTTTTACTCAGGCTTTCACAGTTTTCTCTCTCTCTCTCCCCTTCTCTGTTCTGATCTTTTCTCTCTTTCTTTTCTCTATATATTCGTTCTATCTTCTCTTTCTTTCTCTTTTCTCTCTCTCTCTCTCTCTCTCTCTCTCTCTCTCTCTCTCTCTCTCTCTCTCTCTCTCTCTCTCTGTAGTCTCTCTCTCTCTCTCTCCCTCTCTCTCTCTCCTGGCAGCTCAGAAGCTCTCGCGGGAGAGGCCGTAATCTGTTCCATCAGCATTTACTACCGAGCAGAAATTAACGCAGACAAGTGCCGGCACTCGCAGCCAGCCAAACGCTTCTATTAGGAAAATTATAACGCTATTAACCGAGCCTGTTTGGCCTTTCATACTAAAACCCCTCCCCATCCCCCCTCTCTCGCTGCCTCCGTTCCCACCGCCGCCACACACAGTGTGGGACGTCACGCTTCGCTGCAAATATGCACACGTAAACATCCGATAGCATCGGTACTCCACGGCTATTGGCTTGGAATTGACCAGAGGCTTATCGGTATCGGTTCTGTATCAAAGCCAGATTAGATTCACTGAGCTGCTTTCTGGAGGTGGTGGAACACAGTGCTTAGGGTAAAAGTAAACATGTTTTCCTATAAACCTGTAGCTCTTGTTTATTGTGATCTGTTATCGAACATATTTA
>NC_083460.1:16125203-16155203 GCF_030014155.1 Tachysurus vachellii
TTCCTGGATGTTCAACACCGTTAAATGTAATCTATAAAGTCAGCAGATTTAATAAAAGATTAATAAAAGTCGTGGCGTAAGAGCAATAAGACTGTTGTAAAGATATACGAAAGAAAGCTAATTAATAATAATAATAATAATAATAATGAAATGACTTTTGTTTTGTTTATTTGCTCTAAAATCACTCATGATGGATGTTTAACAGCGGTTCTACTCAGCCCACAGTCCTGTGTGGTGCAGTTATGGTGCACGGAAACAAATCGCTCTTCATGTTCTCTCGGTAATCCGTCAGGAAAATTAAAGGTTCGGTTTATATCATGATGTGAGATTTTAATATCGGCTCATAACACCTCACGGCAGCGACTCGGCACCGAGTTTGTGCAATAACTGCCCACCTCTTTCCCCTAAAATACACTCCACCACTCCACACAAAGGTCACGGGGAGCACAAATTTAAATTTTAACCTCGGCTGAAGGAAAATGCCAAGGCCTTGTGAAAGCTCCTGAGCAGCCTCCGGTCCCCATTACAACCTGGTCACCACAGATAAGCAGCTCATCAACACATCTGCCTGCATCAACACTTTCTCCCCGACACCTCTGTCCAGATGGTCATTACACCCAAACAGCTGGACGTGTGGAGAAGCGGCAAGAAGAAAAGACGAAGGGAAAAATCCAACTTCTGCTCAGGAGACTCAGGAGAGTGTTAGGAGTGAACGTTGAGTCCTTCAGAATAGAGTTGTATAGAAATGAAGTCAGGAATAACACAACAGATTGAAGTGTGTTTGTGTAACAGCACGGTCTGTAGTGTGTTATTCCGCTCACACCACAGCGATGCGCCAACGATTACGATGATTCATTTGCTAATGAACGACACATTGAGCAATTTAATGGTTTATTGTTAGATTTATTGTTGTAGACTGTCCACGAGAGACAAGTTCACTCCTGTAGTCACTTATGATGCACAGCGTTTCTCTCTCTCGCTCTCTGTCTGTCTGATTCTCTCAGTCTCTCTCTGTCTGTCTCTGTTTGTCTGTCTCTCTCTCTCGCACTCTGTCTGTCTCTGTCTGTCTCTCTCTGTCTCTGTTTGTCTGTCTCTCTCTCTCGCACTCTGTCTGTCTGTCTCTCTCTCTGTCTGTCTGATTCTCTCTCTCTCTCTCTCTCTCTCTCTCTGTCTGTCTGATTCTCTCTCTCTCTCTGTCTGTCTCTCTTTGTCTGTCTGTCTGATTCTCTCTCTCTCTCTCTCTCTCTCTCTCTCTCTCTCTCTCTCTCTCTCTCTCTCTCACCTGTCTCTCTGTTAGTCTGTTTATTTGTCTGTCTGTCTGTCTCTCTGTCTGTCTTCCTCTCTCCTGTGTATGAGCCGTTACTATAATTCTTCCCATCATACATATTAGAATAAAAGCTACTTCACACGTTCACGTCGTTCACGTCATCACCAGAGCTTCTGTAATACAGAATGAATCTTCACCTTCTGACCAGTCCAGAATTCATAATATTCACAAATGCTATCTTTAAAACCTGAAAGTAAAATGAAACCGTAAATGTGTCTGAAGTAAAGAAGACAATCGATGCCCCAGACGCCAGACTAAATGCCCCACAGTAGACGTGTCGCTGCTGCGCTGCTTTATTTGTTTATTTGCTGTGTTTACGTCTGGCTTTCTCTCTGCTTTGTCGTGTAGTTTAGACGTTATTGCAGTTTTAACTCTCTGTGGCAGATATAAATCCCTCTGTGCTTCAGGACAGACATGCCAGTTTCTCAGATTTACTCCTCCTCTCTCTATGAATTATTATTACTTCATTCTTATTCAATTATTTTTCTCCGCTGTCGAATATAAATGTATAGTAGCCTTTGTGTGAATTGGGTTTGTTTTTGGACTGGCGAGGGATTAGTAATGCCGTGTCGGATCGAATTTAGAACAAACGCTTCAAAGAGTGTCTTATTCTCTCTTCTCCATGTTCTCTCTCTCGATCTCTCTCTATCTATCGCTGTCTCTCTCTCTCTCACACACACACACACACACACACACACACACACTCTACATTCATCACTTAAATCTATTTCTTTCATATCTGCACACATCCATAATTTACACACAGTCCTTTTAGGATACAGGGACCTGTGTGTGTGTGTGTGTGTGTGTGTGTGTGTGTAAAGGGAATTTGTGAGACACTTACTTCATGTTATGGGTTTTGGATGTTCTTTTATTAAAGGTCATGACTTAAAAAAGTGGAAAAAATGTGTGAAATTCCAACGATTAATTCTATTTCTTATCATTTTATTTATCGTATATAACTGACGTGAGTGTGCAGATTTAACGCTGCCGACGTGAAAGCACTTTTTCGAAAGACAGAGACAGAGCTTATAAATAACGAAATAAAATGACGACCGAGTTCTGCAGCGTCACCGTCATCTGGCTTCGAACTTCTGAAGTCCGAGTCCACTTTCGTTCAATTATCTAATCGGCCAATCATGTCGCAGTAGCGCGGTGTGCGTAGTCATGTGCACGCAGCTCGAGAGCTTTTTTTAATGTACAGATCAAACATCAGGGAATCTAATCTCTGTGACTTTGACTTGGGGAAAAAAATAAAACAAACAGACTTGAAGAAGGATCGAAGAAGGAAAGAGTGACCTAAAAAAACCACTGTGCAACCGTGTTGAGCTGAAAAGCATGTCGGAGCTCACGATTGGAAACGTGATGGGGAAAGAGAGAGATCCAGACGTGTGTGTGTGTGTAGCACAAAAGACACAGACGCTGCCTTCCTGCTCTAATCCTGTCAATCAGCACAGACTCACCGCACACACACATCTCCGGGTCCTCACGCACCCTGAAAGAAATTTATTTCCAGTGACCTTTTCCCACAGCGCCGAGCCAATACCACAACGAGCTGTTTGTGGCGAAGGAACACTTTAACCGATCGTCGATCAAGCTGTTGGAGACCTGTGTGCTCGAAGACTTGGGGGGGGGGGAAGAAGAAAAAAAAAGGCTGAGCGGTACTGGAAGGCATTTCTACGTAGAACGAAGCGTGCGTGTGTGTGTGTACGAGGGTAGAGGCTTTTCCTTTTCAGAAAAGGCGAGCTGCATCAAGCAGACCCTCTTATCTCTCCTTAAAGGTCATTCGTGGAGACGGAAAATTGTATTATTTGCCCGTATTTTTCCCCCCATTAGTTAAACAAATACAGGTGGACATTGGCGCTAATCTGCAGCGTGACCTTCAGGAGAGCAGATACGCAGACACTCTGCACGCTCCAAGGCTCATTTTTCACCTCAGGTGCTGGTTTTAGGTTCCAGACAGCTAGTACAAGCCATGCATATTTCAGTGACGTGAACACCTTCGCCCGGAGGCAGATACGTTCTCCCTCTCTCTCTCTCTCTCTCTCTCTCTCTCTCTCTCTCTCTCACACACACACACACACACACACACACACACACACACACACACACACACACACACACACACGTGAGGCATGAGAGGATTTGTTAAGTAAGAGTGTGAGGTGTGTGTCAGAACACTACAGGCAATGTTAACAGCAGGACGGGTGTCTCGCCTGTCTGAGCCGATAAGTTTCCGTTTCACCTCGAACCCTCAGCTGCCTTCTAGCCTTTAGTCTTTCTTTCTTTCTTTCTTTCTTTTACATCACTTATTTGCGAATAAAGTGCACGTGATTCCTAGTGCGTTATTATTCGGCGGAGAAATGAACGTGGCGAACGAAGAACGAATGCGCCGACGTAATATAGTAACATTCAGCCAGATCGTTAGCTAATCAAGTTCATTTATCCAACGATCGCAAACAAATAACGACGCTGCTTGGTTAACGTTTCAGCTACCAGATTAGTTTGATCCATCAATATACTTTCGAGGCTCGTGTTTCTATCCTCTCTCGAGTTGTGATTACAGCATTAAGGTGCTTTAAATCATAACGTAACGCAGCTTCGTGCTAAACGATCACGTCTGAAACAAGCAACGTCGTATTTTTTTTTGCAGCTATTAAGAAGGACGTAAAATTGTGAGCGGTCAGTATTCAGATGTAGACAATAATATTTTGGCCTCAAGGGGAACCAGAAAGAGCCCAGTAAAGATGGTGGAACACGAGGAGGGTTTTGTTTAGAACCAAGTGAGTTCTAGCACCGAGATTAGAAACAGAGATTACAGACTACAGGTGTTTACGCTGGTGCTCAGTGGAATTAGACTCAAAGTAAGTCTCAGAGGTGTTTGTAATGGCACTGTGACAGCCTGATCCTTTTAGAGAGGTGTGTGTGTGTGTGTGTGTGTGTGTGTGTGTTGTTCTATCAAAGACAGCGTTGGTAATTAGGGCCTGATCCGGGCTGGCAGTGTGCCTGCTCAGGCTGCCTGGCGTCTTCTCAGTTAATTATAGGCCTGTGTGTGTAAGTCCAACCACGCAGGCTTGTTTACCAGCCAGAAACACACACACACACACACACACACACACACACACACACACACACACAGCTGTAACAAGCCATTGATTTAAGAGGCGTTCCTGTACGTCCTCACTGGCGGAGGAATTTGGGAGGAGTGAAGAGAGGAGGAATTTGCCTCCTATTAGCTTATGGAGTGGGAGGTGTGTGTGTGTGTTTGGGTAAAGCAGGAAATAAGGTGGCGCTAGAGACTACTGCTGAGAAGCCTTCGGTAATTGTGACCTCACTGCCTGAAAATGCACACAGAGTCAATGTTAAGTGCTGTTTTAGTGTCTCTGGTTCCACACACACACACACGCACACAAACGCACAATGTTTTCAGTAAGCACTTGTAGATGGAGAGATCGAAGCCCAACAGAACTAAATCGTGTGTGTGTGTTCAGCTCAGGTTGCTCTTATTACTCTGTCCTGCATATTCTTCTCAAAATGGCTGAATAGTGAGATGTTTGAACTGATATCTGCCTCTGTCCCACATGAAACCTTTCCCGTGTGTGTGTGTTTTTGTAGACTAATAGGCATGTTTTATGAACCGACTATAGGTGTGTGTGTGTGTGTGTGTGTGTGTGTGTGTGTGTGTGAGCGAGTGAGTGAGAATGAGGTCAGCATTCAAGTTCTAGATTAAGATATGTGATGGCCGTCCAATTGAATTTGCCGGTTTTAACTTCAAAAACCCTGAGATTAAAGACGTCCAATTCAGAACCATATAAAAGAACAATATGGGCGAATCAGAGGTGTTTGTCTGTCACTGACTGCACAGGTGTCGTGTGTTAAAATGCCACAAGTTCTCGTGTTAAACGTCTCCTGTATCGCCGTAAGATCGACCGAAATATCAGCATACAGACGGTCAAGTTGCGTCGATTCCTCGGGTAATAAAGCAACGCTCTTGATCTATGTAAAGATGAAATGTGGACTGCTTTAAAATGTGTGTCGATCTGAGCGTATTGAGTCTACACACACACACACAGACTTATCCATCTCATCAGTGACAGTTGATATGATCAGTATGGCTACATGGGCTTAGCTTTGTGCAGCTGGCTGTACTCGTCAGTCTCTCACACACACACACACACGCACACACGTCGGCTTCGTCGATGGGCAGAAGTCAATTGGGCAGTTCAATTCTTTAGTCAGTAAGAGCATGTTGTCATTTCAGAAATACTCGCACCGTTAGACAATGTGTAGCTAACAACACACTATTATAGCACTTAGTACAAAACAAACAAACCCGATCGTTCTAGCTGTACGTTAGCTACGGCTGTTAAAAACACCGCAGTCGAATGTTTAAGGAAAACGGAATTTGTGTCCTCGCTACATCAAAAAAAACCCCCAAATGATCATATCGCAATTCTCACACAATAGAGTAAAAGCCCTGGCACTGGAGACTCCTTCCTTTACAGGAAGGAGAAAACTCTACCATATCTACCATTAACCCAAACCCTGCAGCGGGCAGGAAAATCCAGTCAGCGTCTTCGTTGCCTCGGGTACATTTGCATCAACGTACTTTTTAACATTTGAACGAATTGTTTGTACGTTTCTTTCAGACAGCAGCGGGTTAACCGCGCTGGCTCGTCTGTGGTGACAGTAATTTTCGCCCACGCTCAGTGAAGAAAAACATAATGTGTTTTTATTTGATGTGGTGTATCTCTTCATATCAGATAATAGACGGTTTAGCGCAGAGCATCTCCTTTATGAGCGGTGGCAGATGGTGATGAGAGGCAGTACCTCCACAGACACTCCAGTTAGCGTTCAGTGTAATATTGGTATACACACACACACACACACACACACACACACAAAGCAGCGCGAGCAATCCGCACTCCTCATCAAAGAGCTTGCTGCGTTCGAGGCGCTCTGTAGAAGATCAGAGCAGTGCGCAACATCTGACCAAATTAGCGCACGGATCAGAGGAGAGATACATAATTCAATAAGCTGGGGACAAGCCGTGTGCGTCCTCATTAACGCAGCTACGCTCCGACTACTGTTCTTCTCCTGCACCGTTACAACCGAACTCGTCCTGTGCTCAGGCTGTTTCTGTTCTCATCCAGATCTGACAAGCTGCACAGGAGCATCGCGTTTTAACATCAGAGTACGCAAATTCGACATAAATACACCACAAGAGCAGATCAGAAACCAAATCAGATCACAAGAAAACGGATGTTTTAATCTGGAACAGTTGTCAATCGCCTCTGTGTTTTAGGGGCTTTTTACACCTGGTCACTTCACACGTTTTCTGTGATCCGATAGCTATCCGATCGTAAAAAGACCAGGTCTAAATGCCCTCAGAAACGTTTTCGAGACGGATATAAATCAGATGGTTCAAACCACTTCAGGAGGTGGTCTGGGACACATTTCAGATGAAACTGGACAGGTGTAAATGAATGTGGTTGTTCAAGCCACAGACGTCAGCGCTATACTCCTCCCAAACGGAAGTACGTCACCCGCAAGTGATCTTTCACACAGGTGTCTCGTTGGGTCTTAAATGCGCTGCTGCCACCAGCGAAAATGCAGCAAACAGTAAATGCTGTTTTTTTGGGGGTTTTTTGTCAGTTTTTTCGTCTTCTTTTTGATTGCGTTCTGAAAACCGCATACACCAAAGCGTGTTCCATTTCAATTACCCTGGAAATGAGGTAAAATATATTTGCATTTTGGGCGGGAGTAGAAAGATCGGATCGATATCCGATTCGCCGAGACGCGTTTACAGTATGTGGCCTAATGTAAATGGAACAGTTTTAACAAATCAGATAGCTATCGGATCAGAGAAAACACATGAAGTGACCAGGTGTAAAAAGGTTCCTCGAAGCCCCGCCTACCTCTTTTACATAATCTCTGACTGATCTCCTTGGGTTTGAGGTTTTGTATATTAGACAAGTGTATTGTTAACATCAGTAATATTCACTATATACACACACACACACACACACACACACACACACGATATATCAGTGGACACTTCTTCCTGAAACGGTTGCTAATGGTTGTCTAGAATCTTTTTGTATGCTGTAGCAATAAGATTTCCCTTCGCTGGATCCTACTAAAGTGAAAACAAGTTTGGCGTTCTATTCAGTTATTGTTTACGGACTGTCGTGAAGGCCATGCTGTTGGAACAATGCTTTTGTTTGTGTCTGGCTGAAGAAGTAAGCTTGATTAGACCTAATGAAAGCATTATGCAGCTGATGTCACTGTGTGGTCATGCATTAGGCGTTCGTTTCACCGTATGCCTGGGAGATGTCTCAACCGCTGATGTCATAAGACCTCAGAGTCATTTTCACACACATTGGTAGAACCATGGAATGTGGATGACGACAGCGTCACGCTTCAGTTCTTCTCACAAACCGAGGAGTAGTTCCCAGAGTCCGTGGATCTCTCGGGGTGCCACATTACAGGGTCTTTATATCACTGTATCCTCCTCCCCCTGATGATGAAGCATGACTGCTCCTCAGGTCAGAGATGTACAGACTTGCCAGAGGACCTGGATATTTGTATATTTTTATTCTGAACACTTGAAACAGCTCCTCAGTCGTTTGAAGATCAGTTGATTAACGTCGACTCGGTACAGCTCCCGCTTGGTCGAGTCGGACAGCCAAGTCGTCCACAGCGTGTGGATAAGATCAGCGCCTCTGCCTTAGCTCTCTAACGGTCACCCCTTCATCATGGAGCATAACAGACGTTCAAGAAACCATGATGGGTTTCTGAATACGTTCCTGTCCTCCCACCCTGAAGGAACTGTGTCCGTTATGGGATAGAACAATTGACACAAACTACAGTACATGATGTTTCATTTTTACCCATGATTTACAAACCATGGACAGATTTTTGGACACTAGGAGGTTGGACAAGTCTTGAGCTTCGAGTGAAGCCTTGACTGAAGCGTGGCTCTACGATTTATAGGCTGCTTTTGTGTTTTGTTCCCCACATCTCGTATGCACCACATTTAAAACAAGGATCTAAATTTGAATCGTATCTAAACTAAATGCTAGGACAAAGTGAATCACTGGATTTGATTCTGAATCGTTTATCATAGGCAGTGGGATCCGGTTAAAAATGTATCAATATCTTCTGTGGTTCTGGCTTCTGTTAAAACTTTTGAGGACATCTTTCAGGCCATGGCAGAGCAATGATATGTTAAGTCCTGTCTCCAGGTTTAGAGTAAACTATAGGCTTAAGAAAATGAGGCGAAACAAAAGTGTGATGACCGGAGAGTCAACAAGAGCGTCACTTGATGTACAGGGCAACATTACACTCACTGATAAAAGCTCTGTGACATGAGCTTACTTGTGCCCACAATCCGATAGCGTCGTCGCGAGGAACAACAGGAAGAGGAAGAGATAGTAAGTAATCCATCCCTCCTGCCAATAAGATGAATGATTTTCTGTTGTGCCACTTGGGAGCCTCAGCACTCACCTTTCTACAACCATGCTAACATTTACTGGTAAAAACTTTTCACATGTAAAACTGGCTAAAGCTCGCTGACCGACCGACAATCATCGGTACCTCGAGCTGGGCCTGTGTACTGTAGGTACTGTAGCAGGAGCTAAAAGGTCCTGCAAAGGTTCCAGTGATGAAACAGCACCTTTAATACTGCTGAAGAATCAGCTTTAAACTCCTTCCTGATGCCTCCTGTGTGAGCTGTTCCACACTGTACACGCTTATTGGAACCCAGTGATGTGATCACAGATTGGTCCCGAGGGCTGCCTCAGGGTAGCTGTGTGTGTGTGTGTGTGTGTGTGTGTGTGTGTGTGTGTGTGGTGGGGGAGTTAGAGCGGATGGCCTGGGGGCCTGCAGACAGGGAATGGGAATTCCATTTCCCCAGAGAAGCAACGCTCAGCCCCCCTGTCATCCATCTTCCAGTGTCTGCAGTGGGGAAAGAAGATCTGTCAGTGTGTGTGTGTGTGTGTGTGTGTGTGTGTGTGTGTGTGAGACACTCCATCTCCCTTCGCTTCTTCTCGTTCATACTCACTCACACACACCCCCCCTTTTCCTGTTCACAGTGGTACACTCCACCCCCAGTCCTCGATCTCCTACCCTGTACTCGTTCTTTATCTCTCCCCTCCTCCTTCCTTCCTTCCTTCCTTCTTTACTTCATCAGCAGCCCCCCCTCTCTCTCTCCAGCTTGGTCATGGATAGATGAGCAGAAGATAGCCACTGAATTGCCCTCCCTTCCTTATTTAGAGATAATACCAATACACCCTCGCTCACATTTACCATCAAAGGAATGAATGACTACACAGGCACACACTCACACACACACGCACACAAACACGCACACTCGTCTATCAAAAGACTTTAGCAGACACACACTACATGCAGAGTGAAAAACACATTTAATGTTACAGAAATAGAACACAAAGACATGCATCAAAAGAGTCGCATGCACTCAAGCGCAGACACACACACACGCACACACGCACACACACAGTCAAAGGAAAGCTTGCATGTATGTACTTGTGCACACACACGTATGTTAACTTGTCTTGTTTTTTTTGTTTCATGCTCACAGAACTAGTGGGGCAGCAAACTGTGTGTGTGTGTGTGTGTGTGAGAGAGAGAGAGAAATGGAGAGAAACAGAGAGAGAGAGACATAGTGCATGTTGCCATTTATGAATTTTGTAACCCTGTCCTGACAGCTTTGCTACATTCAGCAGCAATGTCCCAAATCCCACAACAATACACACCACAATTTGCAGGTGTGTGTGTGTGTGTGTGTGTAGTTGAATGAGGCAATGAGGAGTGTTTTATTTTGTTGTGTGTGCAGTTTTCCATCATGGCCCTTGTGATGTCAGATCTCTGTGTGTGCATGCATCTGCGCATGAGATGTGTGTGTTTTGGAATTTCACAGATATGCTTTCTCGTGTGTGTGTGTTTGTGTGTGTTCCAAAGTGAAGCTTTTATTATCAGAAGAGCTGCAATACTAGCCACACACACACACACACCCCAGACATGTTTATTCTTTTAGGTAAAGATAAAAGTTCTTCCATTTATATGTTGCGTCACCAGATTAGCTGTGTGTGTGTGTGTGTGTGTGTGTGTGTGTGAGTGAGAGAGAGTTCATAAATGTTTTAAAGCTCATTGTTGAAGTCACAGTGTTAATGAACGTGGGCGAGCGTACACAAGCGTTAATGTGTTTTCCTTTACACCGATGCCACGTCCAGACGTTACGAGGTGTTGAGGTCCTCATCTACATTGAAGTGTGTGTGAAGGAAGGAATGTGTGTGTGTGCACGCATGTGTGTTGTCTAGCCTGCGTGTGATGAGTCAGTGTCTGTGAATGCAGCTGTGCGTAGCTCAGTGTGGAGTGACGCTAATGTGTTTATTCGTCCAGCTCTCCGCATTACAGCGCCGTTAATGGAGAGGAGAGCAGCGGCTAGCGCCATTAGCTCAACGTTGTGTGTGTGTGTGTGTGTGTGTGTGTGTGAGAGAGAGAAACGTGTAGTGCGTGGGGGTTGACGCTTTCACGTCTTCCATTTTGTCGGCCACTTTTGTGCCGTGGTATAAAACAGAGGATCGAAGAATGCAGACAGACAGACAGACAGACAGACAGACAGACAGACATGTCCTTCCAAAACATGGAAGCTATGTCCGTCTGTCTGTCTTCATTTCTGTCCCGTTTTGTGAGGATTTTTATTTTTAAAATGTTTTCATACGGAATGAAATAAACCCGACTCTCTGAAGTGGATTTCCAGCTCCTACACAAGCAGCACAATGTCAGAGTCGAATGAAAAGACATTCGGAAGCATTTGAGATTAAAGAGACTTCTTTCTCTTTTTTTGGTTAGTTTAGTTTAGAGAAACAGTTTGGATCATCATCCAGCCAGAGCGCCAGGCACAATGGTCACGCACTGTTTTTCTGGAAATGTGACCTAATTTACATAAATTTACATCTTTTAAATTTGATTTTCGGACCTCAAAATCCGAGAGTTGTTTTTACTGGTGCGCTTTATGTTATACGCTTTAGCAACTTAAACTTAAACTCAGTGTGTAGAATTCAAATGAGTTAAACAGATGAGTATTATGTGATCAAACAAACAAACAAAATTCGCTTTGGGTTTGTTTTCATTGTTTACGGTTAAACGAACCCCGATGTTACAAACTGACACAATTTACATATTACACAATTTTACATTATATTAAAACATATAGTTATGTGTGACATTTTTTTCCTCCAGTGTCACAGATAAAGAGATCACTTTTACCATTTAAAAAAAAAAAAAACTTTCATGACATCATAACGTGCATTTTTTTTTTTTTTTGTGGTGAAAGAAAAATACGAACGCTTTCATCTGTTGAGGTCATGTGAGTTCTTTAAAAGTCTTTAACATCGAACACTTAACTATTTGTGTGTGTGTGTGAAAGACAGAGGGCTCTCGGGTTGCTGTCGAACCTGTGCATCAGGTTTTGGAGGACTCGAACACTGACCTTTTTGAAGACGGCTCTTTTCTTCCTCTCGGCCCACTCAAGTGCGCTTCTTCGTGCCAGTCAAAAGCACTTTTCCCCTCTTTAATTTTCCTCTCCGACGCAGCAGACGGTTGGATTAAGTGTTTTCTTTGTGAGGTTAGGTTAAAAGGTTAGAGTCGTTTGAAAGAATTCATAATAAAACGCTCTCCGTTGTGGAAGACGCACACTCGTAATGTCGAGTTCATCAGGCGAGTCCTGTAAGAGTTTTATTTGTGCTTTCTCAATTATATTACCCACCATGGGGGAGAAGCAGGAGGGGAAAAGTTTCTTTTACACTGAATTTCTGTAAGCACTTTTTTATTGTGTATATGACAAATTTTTGCACACCACACTATACAACGTTACACAACACCACACTATACAACGTTACACTACACCACACTATACAACGTTACACTACACCACACTATACAACGTTACACTACACCACACTATACAACGTTACACTACACCACACTATACAACGTTACACTACACCACACTATACAACGTTACACTACACCACACTATACAACGTTACACTACACCACACTATACAACGTTACACTACACCACACTATACAACGTTACACTACACCACACTATACAACGTTACACTACACCACACTATACAACGTTACACTACACCACACTATACAACGTTACACTACACCACACTATACAACGTTACACTACACCACACTATACAACGTTACACTACACCACACTATACAACGTTACACTACACCACACTATACAACGTTACACTACACCACACTATACAACGTTACACTACACCACACTATACAACGTTACACTACACCACACTATACAACGTTACACTACACCACACTATACAACGTTACACTACACCACACTATACAACGTTACACTACACCACACTATACAACGTTACACTACACCACACTATACAACGTTACACTACACCACACCACACTATACAACGTTACACTACACCACACCACACTATACAACGTTACACTACACCACACTATACAACGTTACACTACACCACACCACACTATACAACGTTACACTACACCACACTATACAACGTTACACTACACCACACTATACAACGTTACACTACACCACACTATACAACGTTACACTACACCACACTATACAACGTTACACTACACCACACTATACAACGTTACACTACACCACACTATACAACGTTACACTACACCACACTATACAACGTTACACTACACCACACTATACAACGTTACACTACACCACACTATACAACGTTACACTACACCACACTATACAACGTTACACTACACCACACTATACAACGTTACACTACACCACACTATACAACGTTACACTACACCACACTATACAACGTTACACTACACCACACTATACAACGTTACACTACACCACACTATACAACGTTACACTACACCACACTATACAACGTTACACTACACCACACTATACAACGTTACACTACACCACACTATACAACGTTACACTACACCACACTATACAACGTTACACTACACCACACTATACAACGTTACACTACACCACACTATACAACGTTACACTACACCACACTATACAACGTTACACTACACCACACTATACAACGTTACACTACACCACACTATACAACGTTACACTACACCACACTATACAACGTTACACTACACCACACTATACAACGTTACACTACACCACACTATACAACGTTACACTACACCACACTATACAACGTTACACTACACCACACTATACAACGTTACACTACACCACACTATACAACGTTACACTACACCACACTATACAACGTTACACTACACCACACTATACAACGTTACACTACACCACACTATACAACGTTACACTACACCACACTATACAACGTTACACTACACCACACTATACAACGTTACACTACACCACACTATACAACGTTACACTACACCACACTATACAACGTTACACTACACCACACTATACAACGTTACACTACACCACACTATACAACGTTACACTACACCACACTATACAACGTTACACTACACCACACTATACAACGTTACACTACACCACACTATACAACGTTACACTACACCACACTATACAACGTTACACTACACCACACTATACAACGTTACACTACACCACACTATACAACGTTACACTACACCACACTATACTGCACTATACAACACTACACTACAATACACATTAGACTACACTACACAACATAACACTCCACTCCACTATACAACACTACACTACACAACATAACAATACACTACTCTATACCACATTATACAACATAATACTATACTAGACATTAGATTACACTACATTACACACATTACACTACACTACACTACAACACTACACTACACATTACACTACACTACTCTATACCACACTATACAATATAACACTACACTGCATCACACTGCACTACACAACATTACACTACTCTATACCACACTACACACTGCACTACACAACATTACACTACACTACTCTATACCACACTACACACTGCACTACACAACATTACACTACACTACTCTATACCACACTACACACTGCACTACACAACATTACATTACACTACTCTATACCACACTACACACTGCACTACACAACATTACACTACACTACTCTATACCACACTACACACTGCACTACACAACATTACACTACACTACTCTATACCACACTACACACTGCACTACACAACATTACACTACACTACTCTATACCACACTACACACTGCACAACTCTAACCATTTGGGTAGTCTGAACAGTTCAGCGACGCCATTTTGTCCATCGTCATGGTGCCAGTACTTTCACGCACTATGCACCAAATCATTTAGCACGTCACACCCATGATTTTCAGGAAGCACAACAACACAAACAATCCCTGTGTGTTACAACACTAACTCGTTCTGTGTTTGCTCGGTGTCTCCAGCTCTCATTACAGAACGCTCACCAAACAATATTTCCTCTATAATTTCTCTTTTTTTCTGTGTGAAATTAGTGGGTGTAGATCTCACCAGGTGAAAGACGGTTGAGCGTGTGTGCGTCTGTATGACACAAAGCGACAGATTAAACTTGTGTAGTGATGACTGAGCGTTGTGTATTTGTGTATCGCGCCATGCCATATGTTCAGGATAAAGCACGATGTTACATAAATGCAGTATTACAGCTGGTTACGTTTAATTAAACACAAAAGCTGAAATCGAAATCATGATTAAAATACTTTCAGTTGTGTAATACCGTGTGTGTGTGTGTGTGTGTGTGTGTGTGTGTGTGTTCAGGATTGAATAGGAAAAGCAGCCTGTAGACGTCTGGCACAAAAGCAAAGCTCTTAAGTCTCATCCTGTGTTTTGTGCATCCAGGCTGCCTGAGGGCTGACTGCCTCTCTCTATCTCTCAAACACACACACACACACCCACACACACACACCTGTCTGCTATGTGTTTTAGCTCATTGTAACTGTGCTACCTCGTGTCTTTCATCAGTTTCTCTCGCTCTCTTTCACTTTGTCTCCCCGCGCTTAAACGTCTGTCTTTCTCCAAATGCCTCATCAAACACTCGTCACACCTCCTGGCGCCTTCTCAGGAAATGATTTTCCTCTGTGTGTGTGTGTGAGTGTGTGTGTGTGTGTGTGTGTGTGTGTGCATGTGCGTGGTGCACGGTTTGATCCGGTGTATTTCCTCGCTTTAGCTTTTTTACCGCAGTCGTCTTTCGAGCTTCGTTATCCCTTTTCACTAAGGGGTGTGAAATCGCAAACATACCTTGAGCTTTAGCTTTTAAAAAAAAAAAGGTGCCAGGAGGTAGAGGTGTGTGTGAGGTGTGTGTGTGTGTGAGAGAGAGAGAGAAGGAGGGAGAAAGAATAAAACCAGGAGCTTTCTTTCAATCTATATAAATCTATATCGTGGATTACTTCGGATTATATGTATATAATTATATCGTGATCTATATCTATACAGTAAATATAGAAAGTCTACACACCCCTGTGTTCATGACAGAACCTTTTCCACTTTTAATGTGATTTAGCTATCAAGAAAACACAAGTGAAAAACAAACAAACAAACAAAAAAAAAAACACGGTCCAATAAGCTGGTTACACAAGTGTGTAGAATTTTTATAATGGAGCATGTAGGATCGATCTATTCAGAAATAACAGAAGGAACCGATCGTATTCTTTCTCTCGTTCAAAAGTAATGAACGTACTATGATATAATCAATAAAAATGTTTCCGATTAAACCCCAAATCAGCTCTAAAAGGTTTCCGTAGAACGGCTGAAGGATCACAAGGAGCTTTCACAGCCTGTCCGTGATCTCGCTGTAGAAGGGTAATGATCTGCAGAGGGGTACAAAAGACTTTACAAAGCATTAGATGTACCGTGGGACACCACGAAGGCCGTCAACAACGAGGAGAGAAAACGGAGCACCGCGGTGACATTAGCAAGAACAGGACGTCCTTCCAAAATGGACAAAGGACTAAAAACGAAATCCGAACAAAACACGAGACGGACGGCAGCGTTAAAGGAGCCACAGGGATTTCTGTCAGGTGCTGCTCACTTCCTGCACGTGAAAACATTCCCTTGTGTTCTTCACATGTCTGGACTGTAGCGTAGTGAAACCCTCCTAAATCTTCTCTTCCACTATTACAGAGATGTCTCGTGGTCTGATGAGACCAAGCTAAAAGGTTTTGACATGATTTTAAAATATATTTGGGGCAATAAATTAAAACCAACTAAAACAGCTCCTTATGTAAAGAACACTAGAGCCACAGTGAAGCGCGGTGGTGGCAGCATCGTACTCAGGAACTGCTTCTCTTCAGCTGGGACTGGGGCTCTAGTCAGGATGGAGGGAATCGTGGCAATTTTATCATCTATTTCAGAAGATGATGACGATCGTTTTGGAGAGAGCTTGAAAGACCGAAAACGACCTGAAAGATCTCCTCACGGTTTTATAGATCTGGAGCGTTTTTCTAGCTTTAACACGTTAAGACTAGCAGCAGATTTTCGGTCAAAGCAGAGTGAGATTATGATATCGCATGATGGCGAGAGGTCACTTGAAATGTGGCTGCTGCAGTATGCAGTATTTTTGCTGATATTTGTTGAAAATATGTTAATATTGATTCTTCGTGTAATATTATAAATAATTATTAGAGTAAAAGCTAAGTGTCCCTGGGATGCACATTTGCTCAAGGAAATGAAAATTATGTCAGAGATGCAGGACACTGTCCTTATATATAGCCAGGAAATATGATTTATTTATTTAGATATTGCACAAGTGTGTGTGTTTGTTTGTTTATTTATTTATTTATTTATTTTATGGCTGTATTCCAATAGTGTGGCTGGTTTAATAGTCTGTTAATACGTATTTATGAAGCGAGCTTCTTTAGTGGAATTACCCTCTGCCTGATTAAATGAATTCAGAGACTAAAGGCACTCAAGTCGCTTTGCGTCTTTAATAGTGCTGGATCAACTCCAAGAAAGTGTGTGTGTGTGTGTGTGTGTGTGTGTGTGTGTGTGTGTGTGTGTACGCTGTCCAGTTTGCCCTGCCAGCAGTTTTCGAAGCTTTGCTGTGCTCTATAAATAGGCGTGGAGTCGCGGGCTGCCAGGCAGACCTGCTCGTCAGGCCTAATTACAGCTGAGCACTCCTTCCCTCACTCCCTCCCTCCTTTATTCACTCCTTTATTCCCTACTTTAAATCCCTTGCTGGAGTCGCGGTCTAGCTCGCTGCCATTTTTTATTTCAGTCCATGTGTGCATCTTTGCGTGCGTGTGTGTGCTTTTATGTGCTTGTGTGTGCAAAGCAGATTGCTGTTAATGCAGTATGATTTTTAAGCGCGGCTTAAAGCACCAGCACACGGAGAGACGGGCAACTAAAATGTATTTCATATCACTTTTGAACAGAAAAAAGTCTGTTTATTAAAACAAAATAAAAAAGAAATCCTCGCGATGACTGATTTGATTACAGTTTCTTCACAAGCATTGCAACGGCTTACGTTAGCCCAAATTCTCACCTTTATTGAATATTGATTCAGTTAGTTTCACATAAATGTGTCTAGAAGAACGAATCCCACAGCGATGGAGTAGTGATTCAAGCCCCAGCACTGCTGAGCTGTTCTATTGGGCCCCTGAGCAAGGCCCTTAAACCCTCTCTGCTCCTGGAAAGGAGCTTAAACACACCACCATGCGGTTTTCATTCCCGATTTGATATCAGACCAAAAGCTCTTAATCTGTTACGATACAATACGATTGAATTTCTTAACCTGCGATCAACACGGGAAGGCTTTCGCCGTCTAAAGCCGTTAATTACAGTAGAAAAGGAATATCTCAGATTCTGGTGCCTCAAATTACAGGTTTAAACT
Source organism: Tachysurus vachellii (assembly GCF_030014155.1). NCBI lineage: Eukaryota > Metazoa > Chordata > Actinopteri > Siluriformes > Bagridae > Tachysurus > Tachysurus vachellii. Next base: position 16,143,465 of record NC_083460.1, read on the forward strand.
GTAATAATAACTATAATCATTATTATTTCTACACTAGTTCTTTTGTCTCTTTTGTAATTCTAATCAGTTTGTGTTGATTAAATGTTTTATTTTTACTCCTAATGATCAGAGACCTGCAGCCTGAGAGTCTTCAGCGCCAGTGGAACTTCCACAGGATTTAATAAAACAGTTGTTGAGAAGAAAGTTAGCTAAAGTGCAGTTAGTTAAAGCCTAGAAACAGTAATAAAGAAATAAAGTAAGCAGACCAGCAAACAATAAAGAAAAACAAGCTAAAGAAACGTCCACGTGCAGGTCGCATTTAATACTCACAGGTTTTAAATCCTTTTTTTTGAAAGTCAGTGTTTTTATTTATTTATTTATTTATTTGCTGAAGTTTACAAACGTTTTCAGCTCTTTATTAAACTGCAAAGTAATTGGTTTACTGCATTATCTACAGCCAACACACACACACACACTCCAACTCACGCGCACACACACACACACACACACACACTCCAACTCACGCGCACACACACACACACACACACACACACACACACACTCCAACTCACGCACACACACACACACACACTCCAACTCACGCACACACACACACACACTCCAACTCACACACACACACTAACTCATGCACACACACTCTAACCCACACACACACTCTAACACACACACACACACACACACACACACACACACAGTTTCAGAGCCACTATCACAGCCACAACAGTGTAGAGGAAAGTTTCCTGCTGTTCGCTCCTCGCTCGCTGACAGGTTTCAGCTAGTTTTTGGGCTGGTTTTACGTTTTAGAAAACCTGAAATGTGCTGAACAAATTGTCCTCATGTCCTGAGAGACTGCGGCGCCCAAACGTTCTGTAGGAACAGAGAAAATATTAAACTGTAAAATCACCTTCATACAGAACACATGCTTTTTATCCGTTAATAGTTACATTTCCTACATCGTGTGTGTTAGCACTTAGCAGCTGATGTTCGCTCGCTTTGGGTTTCAGGAGCCATCGGTGTTACTGAGAAAAAGTGAAACACAACATCCTGTGGCTTCATGGTGGAGACTCTTCTGTATACATTCCTTTATATTTCATTTGCTTCTTTTTTCTTTTTTCTTTCTTTTCTTTTTCTTTTTTCTTCTTTTTTCTTTTTCTTTTTTCTTTTTCTTTATTTTCTTCTTTTTCTTTTTTCTTTTTCTTTTTCTTCTTTCTTTTTCTTTTTTCTATTTCTTCTCCTTTTTTCTGTTTCTTTTTTATTTTTTCTCTTTTTTTCTGTTTCTGTTTCTTTTTTCTACTCCGTCTCCTCCTTCTCCTTCTTCTTCTTTTTCCTTCTTCATTTTCTTCTCCTTCTTCTACTCCTTCTTCTTCCTCCCAGGTTAGCTGTTACTACAGAAATGCTAATATTAGACAAACCTCAGAAGTGTTGAACTAAACTGACACCTTGTGTTCGATCAGGATGAAGAATTCTGTACAATTGTGCTGATTTATTGTCCAAGCTGAGAAGCCCTCGACTGACTGAACCGTACCAAAGTGGCCCAAACTTTTTTTCCCAAAAAAAAACGGTTATAAAGATAATGTCAGCACGAAGCTACCGCCTGTGCTTGGTCTTGTGTTTGCCAAGCAGCCGATTTAGTTCCACAGTTTCTTTAAACGTGTGTAAAGCGGTAACCCTGCAGCCTCAGAACCCCCGTGATCACACCGTGTAGCCGAAATAACACACAAACAGCTTCTCTGCAGAGCTTTGTGCTTCTGGAACTACAGCTTTCCCAGTGCAGCAGGCTGCGTGTGTGTGTGTGTGTGTGTGTGTGTGTGTGTGTGTGTGTGTGTGTTGGCAAGGATCGGAGTGTTATATGTAAACCAGCTGCTGACAGAGGTTTCCTGTGGGTCACCAGGACCTCTGAGCAGCGCTTACATAAACGTTATCCAGGCAGGAGCCAACACACACACACACACACACACACACACACACACACACACACACTCTCACTGGCTGCCCAATCAGATCCTCCGACTTGTTCCTGTCCCTAGGGGGATTCTGTAGGGGGTTGGGGGTGGGTTGGGGTGAACGCCGCTCCTCATTTAGCTGTGTAGATCGCCGCCGAGTGTTCATGTGATGACAGAAAGCTTGAACCAGCTGCACCGTCTGGGGCTAAGCGACCTTTCACCTTCAAACTCCGTCCTGGGTGACCTCGTCTGACCCCGGCAACATGTCACTGGTGTCGATGCAAATGAGTTGACGTGTCAGTCGGGCTTGTAGGAGACAACTAATAATAATAAATTAAATAATAATAAAATTGTTGCTATATTCTTATATCAAATTGTTAAAGAAATAATATATTCATAAAATGTATTTTTTATCTAATATTTAATTGTGAAATAAATAAATAAATAACCCACGTTTAACTACGGTGATGCAACAAAACTTTAGATTTATTAACAATTATTTATTATTATTATTATTATTATTATTATTATTATTATTATTATTATTATTAATTTGATGCTGGTTATTATATTCTAATGATTTATTTTATTATTTAAAAAAAATATATATTAATTGCGGTTGGAATGTTGAGAAGTCACTCTCTCTGTCTCACTCACTCACTCACTCTCTGTCTCTCTCTCTCTATCTCTGTCTCTCTCACTGTCTCTCTCTCCCTCACTGTCTCTCTCTCTGTCTCTCTCTCTCTCTCTCTCTCTCTGTCTCTCTCTCTCTCTCTCTCTCTCTCTCTCTCTCTCTCTCTCTCTCTCTCTCTCTCTCTCTCTCTGATTAGTTGAACAATTTGCTAAATAAATAATGGACTTGAGTGTTGAATGTGTTTTGTGCACACGTGTGTGTTTGTGTGCGTCCACATATCCGCAGGACAGTGTGTGTGTGTGTGAGCGAGAGTGAGATACTGAGGACACGTCAAATTCCACCCTACTTTTTAATGTGTGACGTAAGAGAAGTTGATAGCAGTCACAGCTTCATCACTGATATAAAGATGTTGATGTGTGGTTTGACCTCTGACCTTTTGTCCTGTCTTTGTCTTTCAGGATCTGCGCAAGCAGGTAGCTCCGCTGCTGAAGAGTTTTCAGGCCGAGGTGAGTGTGTGTGTGTGTGTGAATGAGAGAGTGTGTGAATGAGAGTGTGTGTGTGTGTAACACATTTATCGTGTAGGTGTTAGTCGCTGAGCCGTCACACTCCGCTAGTACGTTACGGTGACACACTGCAGCGTATCAGCTCCATCCATATAAATAAACCTCACCATTTAGATTGGAATAATGCGCCGTCCTATAATTCTTCACTCCTCTCTCTTTCTCTCTCTCTCACTTTTCTCCCCCCTACCGTCGGCCCCCTCTTTCCTTCCTCTTGTCTTTTTCTTCCTGTCAGCGAGTACAGCGTGACCTGAACTGGCACAGGGAGAGAGGGAGAGGGAGGAGTAGACGCTTTCTGTCTCACACTCTCTCTTGTCCTTTTCATGATGCTTTGGGCCCGGAGGCCATGTTTAAATTGGTATAAAAAGGACAACATTCTCTGCTTAACCTTAAAGAGCGAGAGACACGGAGAGAAGGAGGGAGGGAGGGAGGGAGGGAGAGATACAGACTGGGGCAAAGGGGGATAGAAACGGTAATGAGGGGGACAAATACAGACAGAGGGACAAAGAACGAGACCTGGAAATACAGAGAGAGACATAGAGAGAGCGAGACGGCAGACGCGGAGACGGAGAGCGAGACGGCAGACGCGGAGACGGAGAGCGAGACGGCAGACGCGGAGACGGAGAGCGAGACGGCAGACGCGGAGACGGAGAGCGAGACGGCAGACGCGGAGTCCGAGAGCGAGACGGCAGACGCGGAGTCCGAGAGCGAGACGGCAGACGCGGAGTCCGAGAGCGAGACGGCAGACGCGGAGTCCGAGAGCGAGACGGCAGACGCGGAGTCCGAGAGCGAGACGGCAGACGCGGAGTCCGAGAGCGAGACGGCAGACGCGGAGTCCGAGAGCGAGACGGCAGACGCGGAGACGGAGAGCGAGACGGCAGACGCGGAGACGGAGAGCGAGACGGCAGACGCGGAGTCCGAGAGCGAGACGGCAGACGCGGAGTCCGAGAGCGAGACGGCAGACGCGGAGTCCGAGAGCGAGACGGCAGACGCGGAGTCCGAGAGCGAGACGGCAGACGCGGAGTCCGAGAGCGAGACGGCAGACGCGGAGTCCGAGAGCGAGACGGCAGACGCGGAGTCCGAGAGCGAGACGGCAGACGCGGAGTCCGAGAGCGAGACGGCAGACGCGGAGTCCGAGAGCGAGACGGCAGACGCGGAGACCGAGAGCGAGACGGCAGACGCGGAGTCCGAGAGCGAGACGGCAGACGCGGAGACCGAGAGCGAGACGGCAGACGCGGAGACCGAGAGCGAGACGGCAGACGCGGAGACCGAGAGCGAGACGGCAGACGCGGAGACCGAGAGCGAGGCGGCAGACGCGGAGACCGAGAGCGAGGCGGCAGACGCGGAGACCGAGAGCGAGACATTCTGAGAGTCTATCTGTCTGTTTTTCTATCTATATAAATAATTAAGCCAATGTAATTTTAAGGGGGAAAAAAAGAAAAAAATTCTGTGACATCATCCAAGGTTTTATCCGACTTCTGAAGAGCTTTCACAGCCTGTCCGTGATCTCGCTGTAGAAGGGTAATGATCTGCAGAGGGGTACAAAAGACGAAGGCCCACCACGAAGGCCGTCAACAACGAGGAGAGAAAACGGAGCACCGCGGTGACATTAGCAAGAACAGGACGTCCTTCCAAAATGGACAAAGGACTAAAAACGAAATCCGAACAAAACACGAGACGGGTGTCACGTGTCAGGTGCTGCTCACTTCCTGCACGTGAAAACATTCCCTTGTGTTCTTCACATGTCTGGACTGTAGCGTAGTGAAACCCTCCTAAATCTTCTCTTCCACTATTACAGAGATGTCTCGTGGTCTGATGAGACCAAGCTAAAAGGTTTTGACATGATTTTAAAATATATTTGGGGCAATAAATTAAAACCAACTAAAACAGCTCCTTATGTAAAGAACACTAGAGCCACAGTGAAGCGCGGTGGTGGCAGCATCGTACTCAGGAACTGCTTCTCTTCAGCTGGGACTGGGGCTCTAGTCAGGATGGAGGGAATCGTGGATGGCTTCGAAATACCAATCTGTTTCAGCACAAAGTCTGAAATTCTCCTCACAGTTTGATGGATTTTTTTAATGGAGCTTTCGATGTGAAGTTTGTTTGCATGTGACGCTGAACTTGGTTTCATTTTGTACTTCTCTCTCTCTCTCTCTCTCTCTTGCTCTCTCTGTCTCTCTCTTTCTCTCGCTCTCTCTGTCTCTCTCTTTCTCACTCTCTCTGTCTCTCTCTTTCTCACTCTCTCTCTCTGTCTCTCTTTCTCTCGCTCTCTCTGTCTCTCTCTTTCTCACTCTCTCTGTCTCTCTCTTTCTCACTCTCTCTCTCTGTCTCTCTTTCTCTCGCTCTCTCTGTCTCTCTCTTTCTCACTCTCTCTGTCTCTCTCTTTCTCACTCTCTCTCTCTGTCTCTCTCTCTCTCTCTGTCTCTCTCTCGCTCTCTCTGTCTCTCTCTTTCTCTCTCTCTCTCTCTCTCTCTCTCTGTCTCTCTCTCCCCTCCCTCCCCTCCCTCCATCATTCAGCGAAGCTGCCGTTCTTCATCAGTCTATTTAAAAAGCAGCGCTTTTCCTGCTCCTGTTCTCCGACCTTCTAAAAGGAGACGCTCCCCTTTCTGCAGTTTATCCCCATTTCTGCAGCTTTTCATCAGGCTGGCCTTTTGGCAACAGGAGAGAGTGATTTAGTGAAGGAGAAGACGCCGCTTGTCCTCTTCTTGTCCTCTCTTCCTGATCTACATCGATGACCCTAAACAATGCAGCGTGACAGCGATGCCCACAACCAGCCCATAATAATACACACATGCACTTATTCTTGTGTGTGTGCGCGTGTGTGTGTGTGTGTGTGAACACGAGCAAGTGTGTGCATGTGCATGCGAGTGCGTGAGCGAGTGCCTTTGATGTTAATATAACAGGCCCTGGTCTATTTCAGAGACGCTCCACAACATTAGAGTAACTATAACTGGTTAAAAGATTCTGACATTAATTCTTGAATTAAAAATGTGTATCAGAGGAATAACAACACGTGGAGTCGCACCACATGACCACCACGTCTGAGGATCAAACATTTTAGTCTTTACATACACAACATTTTTTTTTTTAATTGTTTCTAAAATAAAAAAAAAGAGTTCAGATGCCTAGATTCTGTTTCTATTTCTCTGCTCTTTCTCTCCTTATAGCTTTCTTCTTCTCTGTTTGCTCTGCTACACACACACACACACACACACACACACACACACACACTCTCAACCGCTGCAGCCTTTCTCTCGCCATGAATAAAAGAACAATCCTCTTGTCCTCCTCACTTTGCCATTCTTCTCCCCCTGTTTATCTTTTCATTTCATTAATAGCGAGACAATGGACGAGTTAACGGAGGACTTAAATTTGGCCTTTCGCTTGTACGCTATTTTATTCTTTTCTTCTTCTTTTTTTTCTCTCTCCCCTGAATGATGGATGAGGGGTTGAATTTTTCACGCAGGGTCGAATTGAGATTCAGCCAGACCCCGGCAGCATGCGTTCCACATGAGCGAGTGTGACTCGGCCACGCTGGAGTGGAGATGTCGTCCCTGTGGCTGTGTGCGAGAGTCAAATCTGTGCTCTGATGGTGCGAGCGTGTACGAGGCAGCCGAGAAAGCTAGCAGCTCATCTGTAGTTTAAGGAGGGAAAGTTAATGTGGACTGTGTGAGATCTGCAGCACACATGATGGCACTTGATCTTGAATCTGCTTTTTTTCCCTATCCTCAAATTTTTTTTCTTTTCATATCCTCAAAATTTGCTTTTTTCTTTTTTTTTTTTTTTTTTTTTAAATTTGCAAGGATTCACAATGCAGTTGCTTTCTATAATCGCTGTGTAGCGATGATGCCACATGAAGCAACCTGCTGTGAAATCTGCTGTGATTTCGGGGGAAAAAATCGCAAGTTCCAAATATCAAAAAACGTGCTCGATTTTGCACGTTGAGAAAATCCTGATCGGATCGATTTCATTCTTCCTTTAGTCATTTAAGAACAAAAGTTTCTACTTTTTATTCCGTTATATCTCCTGTGGCACAGTAACGCTGTTTCGTTCAGACCACCTCCTGAAGTGGTTTGAACGATCTGATTTATATCCGTCTCGAAAACGTTTCTGAGGGCATTTAGACCTGGTCTTTTTACCATCGGGTAGCTATCTGATCACAGAAAATACGTGAAGTGACCAGGTGTAAAAAGCCCCTAATAGTAACTATAAAGTATAGTAGCTATATATTCTTCTTATTTTTGTATTTATTTTTGAATATTATACCGGGATTATGTGGAACATCCTCCGTACAGTGACACAGTGATGCTGATAGGACTGATGTTTGTGCCGTGGCTTTTCTTTTAGAGTTACTCGTCTCACATCAGAACATCACTGTGGTGCTTCTCGGTTAGCTCGAAGCTACGGTACACTTAAAGATGAAGCAACAGTGCCGGAGCGTTTATTACGCGAGTCACAATGACGTTCTAGTTAATATCTGCTAACGGACCCCAGCTGCCTGAGTTAGTTCCTGTTACTGTACTTTACTGCACTGAAGCTCATTTGATGGCTAATGTTCACAAAATGGCTCCAGATTTGTAAGGTGATGAAAGATAATGACACAGTCGACATATAATTCTCCATATAGTGTGTGTGTGTGTGTGTGTGTGTGCGCAAGAGAGTGTGTCTGTGGGTGTGTGTGTGACAGAAAGAGTCTATGTGTGTGTGAGACAGAGAGTGTACGTGTGTGTGTGTGACAGAGGGTGTGTGTATGTGTGTGACAGAGAGGGTGTGTGTATGTGTGTGAGAGAGAGAGTGTGTATGTGTGTGTGTGAGACAGAGAGTGTATGTGTGTGTGTGAGACAGAGTGTGTGTGTATGTGTGTGAGACAGAGAGTGTGTGTGTGTGACAGAGAGAGTGTGTGTATGTGTGTGTGAGACAGAGTGTGTGTATGTGTGTGAGAGAGAGAGTGTGTGTGTGTGAGACAGAGAGTGTGTGTGTGTGTGTGTGTGTGAGACTGTGTGTGTGTGTGTGTATGTGTGTGTGTGTGTGTATGTGTGTGTGACAGAGAGAGTGTGTGTATGTGTGTGTGACAGAGAGTGTGTGTGTATGTGTCTGTGACAGAGAGAGTGTGTGTGTGTGACAGAGAGTGTGTGTATGTGTGTGTGACAGAGTGTGTGTGTGTGTGTGTGTGTGACAGAGAGTGTGTGTGTGTGTGTGACAGAGAGTGTGTGTGTGTGTGTGACAGAGTGTGTGTGTTCGTGCATGATCTTGCATGTGTGTGACAGTATGTGTGTGTTGACTCTAATAAGAAGAGAGTGTGTGAGACTCACACACACACCCACACACACACCCTCCCCTCCCCACCCCACCCTTGATTTCACTAATATTAAGATCGTCACCATTTCCTCAGCGTTTCACTGAATGTCTTTTTATCTGTGTTTTCATCACAAGATAACGTCATGACGACACGACGGGGAAAAGAAACACAGACTCTGATGCGAGCGTTCTCATTCAGGTCACATGACCAGAGTGGCTCAGGCGTACACGAGGGCTGGAAAGCTCCAGTGAAACCCTGTTCCTCTCATCTCAGCGCTATCTCTCTCTCACACACACACACACACATGTACTCTTCTGCTTAGAAATGAAAAGGCAATAAGATAAATCCGTCTAAATGGAATATCAGATTTAGTTGGAACCTTATAAACCTGTGTGTGTAGGTGTAGATTTAATTATCCTCCACGTTTCCTTTCGACTTATAAACCGTATCCCGGCGCACTCGCTAAAACCCGCCTGGGAATTTTTTCTCCTCTATTATTAGACAAATCTATACGAGACGCAGAAGCCAGGCAGGTTTGTCCAACCGCCCCGGCACACAGGAATGTCCGAGCTGTAGTGTGTGTCTGTGTGAGGTTGACCCTCAGCTGCCCAGCTGGCATGGTGGTCTGGGCATCATAAACGTCCTCCTTTTAAAAACACACAAGCCCAGTTCCTAGTATTCGCAGGTTTACTCTTTTTTTTCTCATATTCACCCCACTTGCTGTGATGTGGGTTATTTTCACTGGGCTTTCTGTGCGTGTCAGCTGGTCATTGCTCCTGGGAAGGTTTTGGCACATTTCATGGCTGTGTGTGGGTGTGTGTGTGTGTGTGTGTGTGTGTGTGTGTGTGTGGTTACGTTGGCTTTCTATATACTGCGACATCCATGTCTGATTTTCAATTTCGCAAAACAAATAATACAAAGAATCCAAAGTGCAGCACATTTCGACTGATCACAACATCATGGGTGTGTGTGTGTGAGAGAGAGAGAGAGAGACAGAGACACAGAGAGAGAGTGAGGGAGTGAGAGAGACAGTAAGAGAGAGAGAGGGACAGTGAGTGAGTGAGTGGGAGAGAGAGAGAGAGAAATTTGATCGTGTAGTTTTTCTTTCCATCTGTCTGTCTGTGTGTGTGTGTGTGTGTGTGTGTGTGTGTGTGTGTGCAAACATCCAAATCCGAGAGAAACCAACACACGGATATCTGAATCCTCTCCTGGGTGGTGTTAAGCGAGCAGACTAGCCTGAGAGAGAGAGAGAGATAGAATGTAAGTGTGTGTGTGTATGAGTGAGCTATTAAGCAGGCAGGCAGGCTGTTAATCCCCCATTAGCGAGATCCCTCTGGGGATCAATCATAGGCAGCGCAGATTAGCGCTCAGATCTCTCCCGAGAGCCGCACATCCTCGTCATCTCTGTGAAAGCTGTAAAATCACAACTCGTATTGAGTTAAGTGCAGATCATCAGCAGTTTTTTTTAAAGTGAGGCACAAGCTGTAAAACTCTGGAGTTGTATCTGACACGCTCCAGTTTTTAGCCCTGAAGCACATTCGCCTCAAGGAGTTTGGAAAGACCGGCTATCTGTCTCACGTCTGTATAATCCAGCGTGGTCTCTTGCTGGACATGAAACATTCAGGGGGTTTAAAAATAAATAAATAAATAAACAAACAAACATTGAACCAATCAGTCCAGTCTGATACGTTGTGCTGCTGCCACCTGATTGGCTGATTGGATGACTTGCATGCATGTACAGGGTTCGAGGTGTTCCTAATATAGTGGCCCTACATAAGTCTTTGATGCTCACTATTTTTGCACGTTATAGATTCAAACGAATGTAAAAGATAAGCATTGAGAACAGGATTTTATAGCAGATAGATTTCTTTTGAATTGATTTTCAAGGGTTGTTGATAAAATCTCACAATGTCACTCGTCCCTTCTGGATGAGCTGGGCAAGTTTTAGAAGTGTTGAATCTGATAGTGATAAAAAGTGATGAGAGAAAGTGATTAAACAAAAAGTTGCTAAAATATTGTTAAAAACTTAAGCAATAAATCTGTGTGTGTGTGTGTGTGTGTGTGTGTGTGTGTGTGTGTGTGTGTGTGTGTGTGTGTGTGTGTGTGTGTGTGTGTGTGTGTGTGCATGGTATGGCAGGCTGCCGGATGTTTCTGTCAGTAATTCCCCTTCTGCTTTAAAGAAGTCAGCAAAGCCTCTAATCCCTTCAGTCCCGGATCAAATGTCCTCTGATTAGAACATTCTCTGTCCAGAAACACACACAGGAGAGAGAGAGAGAGGGACAGAGAGAAGAACAGCGAGAGAGAGAGAGGGACAGAGAGAAGAACAGCGAGAGAGAGAGAGAGAGAGAGGGACAGAGAGAAGAACAGCGAGAGAGAGAGAGAGGGGGACAGAGAGAGAGAGAAAGAGAGAGAGAGCGAGGAGCAGAAAGAGAGAAAGAGCGGGACCGATGGAGAGAGAGGAGCAGAGAGAGAGAGAGGAGCAGAGAGAGAGAGAGGAGCAGAGAGAGAGAGGAGCAGAGAGAGAGAGAGAGAGGAGCAGAGAGAGAGAGAGGAGCAGAGAGAGAGAGAGGAGCAGAGACAGAGAGACAGAGAGAGAGAGAGAGAGAGACAGAGAGAGAGAGACAGAGAGATAGTGTTCTCGTCAGCCTGTTTGAAGAAGGACTGATCAGAATTCTGTGAACTCACTGACCTCGTGTTCATTCTGAGTCACTTTTATCTTTTAGTGGAAAACATCTTTGGTTTTTAGTCCAGGATGATTTTAAATATTATTTTATTTTATTATATTTTAATGAACACAGCATATACTACTAATCGATTTGGGAAGAAAAACATATAATACAACATACACACTAGCAATCTGAGCGGTCCAAGCACTTTTTATCCCCAAAAAAGCTTCCTGCTGTGTTACACACAATAGTGTAGTGTATGGGAAAAAGTTTTCCTGTCAGTAGCTTGACACTAACACCATGAAATGCTTGCTGAATGCTTGTGTGTTTTAATACCCTTGGCACAGCTCTAATAAGGAGAATAATACATTACATTAATATAGTGCCTCATATGAAGTTAGGGCAACAATTACAGGAACTCTTGTCCTCTGGGTCATCTAGAGTGCGTCGCTTGTCTGCGGAGGCTCTAACGGCGAGTAGCTAGGGTTTGTACACGCTTAAGTTTAGAACATTATTGTTTTCGACAGATTTTACAAACTACCCCACTACAGCTCGGCTACAGCTTCCAACCCCCTTTATTAAACTCAGGTGTAGGTCCGAGACCTACGTGCAGCGAGAGCACAGTAGCAGTAAGCAT
>NC_083460.1:16160203-16175203 GCF_030014155.1 Tachysurus vachellii
AGGGTGAGAACACACACACACACACACACACTTTCTCAGAGGGATTTCCTTATTGCAGCTTACACTTGAACTTGTCTCATTTGTCTCATTGGTGTAAAGTGTGTTTGCTCAGACGAGTTAGTGTGTTTGTTTATTAACACGATACATCAAAACCCTCGTCACCGACACGCTCTGAACACAAGCCACTAAATCACTGACAGCTAAATGAGGTGGAAAAATAAAAGCTGTTTTTTCTGCACAAAAAATGTCATAAAATTGTCTAAATCCAAATTACTCCACTGATTTCTCCAACCAGTTTGATAGGATCCAACATGTCTTTACTCATCGTCACATCATCATCACCACATCATCATCACCAAATCTTCATCACCACCACACAATCACCACATCATCATCATCATCATCATGACATTTCCATCATCATCACCACATCATCACCACATCATCACATCATCATCACCACATCATCTCATCATCACCACCACATCGTCATCACATCTCCATCATCATCATCATCATCACATCATCACCACATCATCACCACATCATCATGACCATCATCACCACCACATCATCACATCTCCATCATCGTCATCATCATCACATCATCACCACCACATCATCCTCACATCATCACCACACCATCCTCACATCACCACATCATCATCACATCTCCACCATCATCACCACCACATCATGACATCATCACCACACCATCATCCCATCACCACATCATCACATTTCCATCATCACAACATCATATAACCATCAGCACATCACCACATCATCACCATCGCCACATCATCATCACGTTTCCATCATCACCCCATCAATCACCACCATCATCACATCATCATCATCATCATAGTGTAGTATAAAATTCAGCAGCGTATCTTTTCGTCATGTCATACGAGATGAAGCACAAGCAGTGTGTGCTTTGTCACAGATCACGAGCGCTCTAACGTCTTCTCTCCCATTGGCAGATCTGTGTTCACTTTGCGCACCTGTAGCGTAAGCGTTAACATGGAAGTGTCATGCTGCTCAACAAAGAACCAAATCAAACCCATAATAACCTCAAACCGTAGTCCATCTGCCCCAGGTCGATTCCCCATATTCTGTACTTCAAGCAACTTGGTGTTTAATGTACGTAACTGTGGTGTTGCTGATGGAGCACATTTGCAGTAAGTGTGAAATGTGTAGATGTATTTTCTTCCCCATCTGTCCATCCATCCGTCCCTTTAATCCTGAGATCGAGGGATAATAGTGTGCAGCATCGAACTGTGCAGTTATCACACTGTGTAATATTATCTTTATTATCTTCCTTACAAAGAATAAAATAACCCTCTTGAAGGACTACAGAACCAGGATGTCTTAACCCCAGGCCTCTCTCTCTCTCTCTCTCTTTCCCAGCAGAAGTCATCGATTCCTCCCAACTTAAATGTTTAAAGTTCAATTTAGCAGTTATGGGCGAAAAGGCCTCCGAAGGGAACTGCTCCCATTGATTATGTGTCAGACCTGCAAGGCAGCAGTTTAAATCACACGTGAACACACAGGGCTCTCTCTCTATCTCTCTTTTGCTCACTCTGTCTTCGCGTGTAACACACACCGCTGCTCACACACACACCGCTGCTCACACACACACCGCTGCTCTCACACACACCGCTGCTCACACACACACCGCTGCTCACACACATTCACGCTCGGAGCACTCAATCAGTGGCTATGAGCAGCTCCGGCTCGCAAGATGCTCTTTTCTGATCGCTCTAGGACTCGACTGCCTGGATAAATAACATGCGTGTTTGTGTGAGAGAGAGTGTGTGTGTGTGCGTGTGCATGTGTGTGTAATGTACACTTTTTGAGTGCTCTGTATCTCCATTGTGAAGCCTGCAACTAGCTGGTCTAGTGTACACACACACTCTCTCACACACATACACACACACACTCTCTCTCTCTCTCACACACACACACACAAACACACACTTCTATTTCTGTGTCCTCACTCATAAATGCCATACGCATAGAGACCGCTTCCTCGTTTTTCTTTTGAATTTAAGGGGACAAAAAACGCCGCTTTTTATATCACAGCGAAACTGAAATCTAAAACAATATAATAAAAGAAAAAAATATTCTTCTATGTTCTGAAGACAAATTTGAAGACAAATTGTGGCTTGTTACTATAGAAACCATAACCTATTTGAACAAGTGCATTAATTAAGCTAATTCTGAGAGGAGCATAGTGTGATTGATTGATTGATTGATTGATTGATTGATTGATTGATTTTATTATACTTTTTATTTTTTACTTTCCTTTCCTTCGGCCCCGGACGCATCACATGACGTCATAACAACACGCGTTCCGCCAGAGTAACAACTTCGAATGAAGAACGGTCAGAAAATAAATCCTGCAGGGAGGCATATAAATGTGTGTAGTCAGAACTGCAGAAATAATAACTATTCTCCTTCTGACCAATCAGCTCTGAGAACTCCACAAGCGCCGGGGCACGGATAACATTTCAGAATAACAAGCTGCATTATTAAACTTCATCTCCCTAAAGACACCGTTGCTCAACACCGTTTACCGCATTTCCATAACGCTGCCGCGTGCAGCAGCAGGATCCACGAACGGACGCGCGGCGTTTTAGTAGACGTCCAGATGAACGAGATGCTCGCTTCCTCCCTTTGTCCTGTTTATGAAAGATTATTATTTTTAAGGTTACGCTTTTATAACACGGAGCCGCGTTCTGTCTTTGGATTTTATTTCCGTACCGTTTGTTTCACGCTGTTGAACGTTTAATGTTCTGCGTGACTGCGATCTGGATAAGAAACGCGGCCGGCGCTGAAAAGAAAAGCGTTTCCCCGGCTCCAGCTTTCACTTCTCATTACCTCGGTACACTCCATGCTTACTACCGTATTCATATTCCTCCTGTTTATGGAAAATAAGACAGATGCTGAACTGTGTTCAGTACAGTAAATTTTTCCACTGCATGTTTTTTTTTCCTTTTGAAAGGCGGTTTCCCAGGAAACGACGGTTCAAAGTTGATATGTGGTAAAATTCTGCTCGATTTGACCTGTTTATCGTCAGACGCCAGGGAATTCTTTAATAAAACAAAACCCAGCGAACGAGTTACATATTAATGTCATTTCCTACGTTACAACCTACAATGCAGTGCAGCGGCGCTTTAGTCTTTAGGTCTTTACTCCAGCAGATCAGCTTCTAAAGCATCAGATCATCATCATCATCTCGTAGACCTAAGTGGAGCGTTGTCTCCATCACATCTACTTATTAAGACTGTGTGTGTGTGTGTGTGTGTGTTTGTGCACGTGTGTGTTTCTGAACAGAGGTCACCATCAAAGCACTTAAAGAGAAGATCCGGGAATACGAACAGACCCTGAAGAACCAGGCGGAGAACCTGGCACAGGAGAAAGAGCAGCAGCTCCACGACGACTATGCAGAGAAAGAGAGGCGAGTACGAAGCCCAGGAACATCCTGCTATTAAGCTCTAAAATAGGTTCCACATTTTGGGGGGAGAGGAGAAAAAAAACGAAACAAACCGAATGAATCATGAACCGCAGCGGCGTCTAAAAGCATGCGACTTCACCACCAGGTTTCATTTCATCAAGCGTAAAAGGTTAATATAATTATCTCAAATTAGACTCCTCTCAGGAAGGATGACATCATTATTTACCAAACTAGTGAAAGAGGAGGAAAAGAAGTCTGGGAAAACGGCGACGTGTCAAAACAAGGGCCAGAGAGTTTAGTGATTTAAGGTGAATGTGTCGCTTTCGAGTGAACGTTCCGCACGAGTCCGATTCCTTCCTTAGTTCATGTTAATAATCGTGTTATTTATCATTATCATATTGTTTTATTATATTGGTCAGTTTAGATCACGGTAGACTTCAAAGAAAATCACGCGCAGTGTAAGCAGGGGATGTCGTAGGACTGTTAGAAGAACCGAGAACCACGGACTTGGTCATGACACACAAGTCGCGAACCGCCGCTTTAAAAAAAAAGCTGCATAAACGAAACAGATGTTTGTCAAAGAACAAATTTGAAAAAGCGTAACCTGGGTTACATTCACGCCCTTCAAGCTCCGTTTGGACTACGTGTGTTAGAACGAAATTCGAGAGTCGCTGAGAATAAACGTGTCTATAAATGGTCCAAGTGAAATATATTAACCTGCAGCCCGAAGCCTGCTGAAACGGTCACAGTCTCCGTATTTAATCGACTGTACAGCGGATTCTCACGTACTTCCTGTGCGTCAGGATTCAGTCATCTTCCTGTCTGGTCAGCCAGCTTCCTGTGAGGGAGATTTGAGGTGTGTGAGTGGGCGAGATTGGTGGAGAGAGAAAGAGAGAGAGAGAGTGAATCATTGTGCTTACTTTATTAATATCTCACTGGTACTATCTCATTGACTTTATTAATATCTCAGACAGACAGACGTGTTCCTGCAGTTCCACCCTCAAAGTTTACTTTATCTGCCTGAAATAATCTGGGCTGTTTCTTCAGGCAGGCTTTTGCTCAAACAGCCCCCCGGTCCGGTCTGCACCTCGTTTCATGTTACACAAGCCGAGTTTAGCTCCTAACACAAACTGGTCTGTGAAACCTGCAGCTTTTACATGGTGCACTCTTATTCTCAACAGGTCGACCGATCGAGGGTGAACACCAATCCCCCCCCCCCCGCCCCAGATATTTTAGTGAAGCTGTTTCATTTCTCCACTTCTGCCCATCCGTCTGTTTTTGACTGACTTTCTTTTTTTCTTTCTTGTTTTCTTTTCATGACAGGAAGTTACAAGAGACACATGAATCGATGGCCTCCAGGTTGGATGAGGCAGAACACAAAACCCAGACTCTACAGACAGGTACCAGGATAACGAGACACGTTCTACAGGAGATATTTGTTATTAGAGAGCAGAACTGATCAGGTCACCGGGGGCAGATGTGGACACGGGGGAGGGTAAAGGTGCGGGCTGAAATCGGTCCTCTAGTAGAAACGGGTTCCCGAGAATGTTCCTGAGAAGGTTCCTGAGTGAAAGCACACCTCATGTGACTCAGAATAGTATCAGATCTCAGCAAAGTACTCAAACCTCAGCACTTCAGTACATCCCTTATTCTGATTAGATCCCAGCGCTGTCGGATTCTCGAATCCGATTGGTCAGAAGGTGTCCATTTTTTTTTCTTTTTTTAAATTAGTTTTTAATTTCATTTGTTTTCATTATTATCATCATCGCAGATTTAACAGTAGTTCCAACTGCAATTCAAATCGAAGGTCTAAAAAAAATATAGTTTCTATCGTAACCGCTAACTTACCGTGGTGAATATGGTACAAATGCTGTAACTTAAACAAAACATTATCGAAATGATCTAATTTTTTTCCTCTATGCAGATGTTTTAAGTATTCATGGAAGGATTCTCCGGTTTCAGGGCTCCGCAGCTTAATTCGGCGACATAACAAACTGTTTGATTAAACGCAGACGTGAGAAAAGGAAGTAACAAAAATACAAGTCGCATTGATTCATATTTCCTGTTTTAAGCTTTTTAAAAGAATTTATTTTATTTCATTTGTTTGGCTGATTTCAGAGATCATTTTTCTAATTTAAACAAATTTCCAGAAATGAACGATAGAATCTCAGATTGGAATAAAGTCCAAAAAAAATGTCTAGAGGTTTAATGATCTTCTGTTATATTGGGTTTTTAATACTGGACATGTTGGACTGTATACAGGCGTATTTTTATATGCTTAGAGAAAGAGAGAAAAAAAGAAAGAGGAGTAAAGGACATCATGACGTGTTGTTATTGAAAAATAATCAGCTTCAGTGTCACCCAAATATTCCCCCAATATTTTCCACAGTGTTTTATTCTTTGCCCGTTGTGTGTTTTGACAGTAAGTTATTCTCTCCATGTGGCGCTACGCTTCAGTTCGCTGTGGAAACTCGGATTGATTTCAGCCTCATGGCTTCTAAACTGAACAAATAGCAGCCTTTTCCTAACCAGTTGTGAAAGCTAAAATAGCGATAATGGTCATGTGTGTGTTAGTTTGGCCACCACACCGTCTGCAGCGCCAGCACACACAGCGTTTAAAGTTAACGATGCGGCCAATCGTGGCCGTGAAGGCGAGCGAGAGTTTCCTCCTGTTCTTTCTGACCCTTTGTGTTCTCGTGTTTTTTCACGCAGCCCTTGAAACCACTCAGGCGGAGCTGTTCGACCTGAAGACCAAGTACGACGAGGAGTCCACGGCAAAGTGAGTAGGGGAGACCAACAGAAGCGTGCGTGTCATGTAGAGGAAGGGGTGTGTGTGCCTGTGTGTGTGTGAAGCAGTGATGAGAAGCTGTTGCACGCGAGAGTGAGCGCTTTGTCCCGATCAGAGACACGTGTCCTTTCCCCCAATATAAACACATTACAGTCTGTACATCACACCCAGCTCTATGACTCGGGTGGAGACGTCGCCCTTTAGCCACATGTTACTGTCCTGGATCTAATGAGTGGAGTTCTCTCTCTCTCTCTCTCTCTCTCTCTCTCTCTCTCTATCTCTCTCGCTGTCTCTGTCTCTCTTTCTCTCTCTCTCTCTTTCCCACTCTCCCTCTCTCTGTCTCTTTGTCTCTCTCTCTCCCTATTTCTCTCTCTCTCTCTCACTGTCACAGTTATATAGAATATAATAGGATGATGATTTATGCATTTAACTATAATGGTGCTGAAAATGTGAGATCTGTGTGTCAACGCTGTTTTTTTGAACGTGTGCACATGTGTGTGTGCGCATGCGTGTGTGTGTGTGGTCTAAGAGACGGCTCCTCCCCCTCAGTCTGCCTGTCACACAGGAATGTTGTGTCTGCCCGCCGCTCACCCGCGGCCTATTTCAGGGCGGGTACCACCCAGCTTACTGGCAGGCATAATTATAGCTGTGCAAACCCAGAGGGCACGCGCCACACACACTCAGACGTGCCACACACATACAGCCAGCACAATGTTTCACACACACATACACACATATGGCTGACTGGGAATCAGACTGAAATGTGGCTGTATGATCAGAAAATGTTCTATCAGCTGATTCTCTCACACACACACGCGCGCACACACACACATACTGTACCACACACAGCTTTATCAGCACCCACTGGTCTACCTCAGCTGTTTAGTAAAGACAAAAAGTGCCACGGGTTTGATTATTTCCCCCCGATTCAGGCCACATCTGGCAACAGTTTGCTTTTATTTCTAATCCTATAATCCTAGCACACATGCTATGTCACTCCTACAGTTCACCCAGCATCATGCTCACACTCGGCTGTGCTGTGTGATATTTATTTACTGCACATCGTGTGATGGCTGTTGTTTTGGTGGGTTTAGTAAATGTCAGTTCTGCTCAGTTTAACCCCAATGTCAACTCTGATATTTATTAAGGTACATTACTGGACTGACCGCTGGATTGTCTACTTCATTGTCTACTGGGCTGCCTACTAGTGTAACTACTGAATACTGGACTTGCTTCTGGGCTGCTTACTGCCCACTGGTCTGATTACTGCTTGCCTACTGTGCTGACTACTGACTACTGCCTATTGCCTACTGCGCTGACTACTGACTCTTGCCTACTGGGCTGACTACTGACTATTGCCTACTGGGCTGACTACTGACTATTGCCTACTGGGCTGACTACTGACTATTGCCTACTGGGCTGACTACTGACTCTTGCCTACTGCACTGAATATTGCCTACTGGGCTGACTACTGACTATTGCCTACTGGGCTGGCTACTGACTATTGCCTACTGACTAATGCCTACTGTTGACTGCTATTGCCTACTTGCCTACTATTGCCTACTGGGCTGACAACTGACTATTGCCTACTGGGCTGATTACTGACTATTGCCTACTGGGCTGACTACTGACTATTGCCTACTGGGCTGACTACTGACTATTGCCTCCTGGGCTGACTACTGATATTGGCTCCTGGGCTGACTACTGACTATTGCCTCCTGGGCTGACTACTGACTATTGCCTACTGGGCTGACTACTGACTGTTGCCTACTGGGCTGACTACTGACTATTGTCTACTGGGCTGACTACTGACTATTGCCCACTGGGCTGATTACTGACTATTGCCCACTGGGCTGATTACTGACTATTGCCTACTGCGCTGACTACTGACTATTGCCTCCTGGGCTGACTACTGACTATTGCCTCCTGGGCTGACTACTGACTATTGCCTCCTGGGCTGACTACTGACTATTGCCTACTGGGCTGACTACTGACTATTGCCTACTGCACTGACTACTGACTATTGCCTACTGGGCTGAATATTGCCTACTGGGCTGACTACTGACTATTGCCTACTGCGCTGACTACTGACTATTGCCTACTGCGCTGACTACTGACTATTGCCTACTGGGCTGACTACTGACTATTACATACTGGGCTGACTACTGAATATTGTCTACTGGGCTGACTACTGAATATTGCCCACTGGGCTGATTACTGACTATTGCCTACTGGGCTGATTACTGACTATTGCCTACTGGGCTGATTACTGACTATTGCCTCCTGGGCTGACTACTGACTATTGCCTCCTGGGCTTAATACTGACTATTGCCTCCTGGGCTGACTACTGACTATTGCCTCCTGGGCTGACTACTGACTATTGCCTCCTGGGCTGACTACTGACTATTGCCTCCTGGGCTGACTACTGACTATTGCCTCCTGGGCTTACTACTGACTATTGCCTCCTGGGCTGACTACTGACTATTGCCTCCTGGGCTGACTACTGACTATTGCCTACTGCGCTGACTACTGACTATTGCCTACTGGGCTGACTACTGACTATTGCCTACTGGGCTGACTACTGACTATTGCCTACTGCGCTGACTACTGACTATTGCCTACTGGGCTGATTACTGACTATTGCCTACTGCGCTGACTACTGACTATTGCCTACTGCGCTGACTACTGACTATTGCCTACTGGGCTGACTACTGACTATTGCCTACTGTGCTGACTACTGACTATTGCCTACTGCGCTGACTACTGACTATTGCCTACTGGGTTGAATATTGCCTACTGGGCTGACTACTGACTATTGCCTACTGCGCTGACTACTGACTATTGCCTACTGGGCTGACTACTGACTATTGCCTACTGCGCTGACTACTGACTATTGCCTACTGGGCTGACTACAGCCTGCTTACTGCGCTGACTATTGCCTACTGGGCTGAATATTGCCTACTGTGCAGACTACTGACTATTGCCTACTGCGCTAACTACAGCCTGCTTACTGTGCTGACCGTTTCCCACTGTGCTGACTACTGACTACTGGGATGGCAGCTGGGCTTGATACTGATTACTGGACTGATTGACTGTTGAACTGATTACTGTATTGATAACTGACTGCCTGGCTAACTACTAATTATTGCACTACTAAATTCCAGTGTTGTAATGTAACGGAGTACAAATACTTCGTCACTACTTAAGCAGAAATTTCACGTATCTGTACTTTACTTCGCTATTTAAATTTGTCAACTTTCACTTTTACTCCACTACATTTCCTAGATAAAATGTATACTTTTACTCCGATATATTTCCACTAAGCATCTTCGTTACTGGTTACTATAAAATAAAATCAGAAGAAATGTGTGTGACTAAGGGGGTTTGGCGAATCACTGCTCTTAGATAGCATTACGCACGTACGCACACTCTACGCAGAAGCACAGGCATGTGCAGTCAGAGCTGGAGGCATTTATCTATAACGTAGCAGTGCAGTGAAACCAAAAGCAGTGAAATTTCACTATTCTTATTACCAGAGTTGATAGCACAAACAAAATATTAATGCAAACAATCCATTCAATACTAAATAAAAAATAACATATATTGATTTGGTCTTTGTCTTGTGAATATTTTTTTTATTAATGACTGCATTCATTGGACACACTGTTTGTAGAGAATGCACACATACATGAACTGATTTGATTCAAGACTGGCATCATGTATAAAATTTTGCTGTCCACTTTTGCCATTTAATAATACCATAACTTTTGGCTTACTATGTAGTCATATAATATATAATATAAAACTCTTCTTGTTTTAAATTCTCACTGAGGGCTAAACCCCCTAAAGATGAAATCCTAGAACCGCCCCTGCTCTTATACCTACCGAAAATCACTGAAATTTTACTTTTTACTTTTACTTCAAATACTTAAGTACATTAAATATCAGAAAATGACTTTTGATACTTCAGTACAGTATATATCAGATACTTTAAGACTTTTACTTGAGTAATATTCTAAAAGGTAACTTTCACTTCTACCAAAGTCTTTTTTTAGTACGATACTTGTACTTTTACTCAAGTATTGCTTTCTAGTACTTTATACAACACTGCTAAATTCACTGCTGGACTGAATACTAAACTGACTGCTGAGTACTGGACTGAAAACTGTTGGAAAGCTTATGGACTGTTGATCTAACTATCGCACTGACATATGGACAGACTTATAGACTGGATCCATTACAGACTACTGATCTAACTAACTAGTTTACTCCTACTTTCTTTTCTTCAAATGATAATCACATGCACTCTCTGGAAATCTGAAAGTAAGCAAAAAAGGGAACCGCAGAAAGAAAGTTGTGGGTGTGAGCAGTAAGAAAAATGATAGTATTGTGTAATATATTTAGGACAAAGCAGCGTGACAGGCACACAATGATCAGAATGTTAGCACCATTCTGTCTCGGCACAGCCACAACGGCGCCATGGAAATCAGACCCGACGTTATCATGATTATGTTAATAGCCTGACCACAGCGCTGTGGAGTTTCTCTGATCTGATCAGTCAGAAGGTGTTTATTATTTACTGTAACAACAACTCTGTGTCCTAAGCATTTCTATAGCAACAGCGTAGATGTACACTGAAAGGAAAGGAAGGAGTCTCCAGTGGCAGTGCTTTGTGACGCTTGCCTCATCGGAGACGCATGTTTTTCCAGCCTTTCTTTCATTTTCTCTCTTTACTGATGTCGTTTCTTTATTACTTTTTGCTTTAACTCTTTCATTTGCTTGTTTTTAGTCAGTTGTTTCTAGTGTCTGTTGTTTGTTGTTTTTTCTTTTTTGTTTTGGATTGCTCTTTCTTTTTTGTTCATTCTTTTTCATTCATTGCCACTGGAGACTTTTTTCCCCTCTTCCTTTCTTTACGTCATTAGTTTGGTCAGTTGTTCCTTCTGCTATGTTCCATTAATTCCCTTGATCTTTCATTCATTTGGCTGTTCCTTCTTTTTTTGTTTGTTTTCATTTGTTTGTTTCTGTCTTACTTTTGTTTCTTCTTATTTTTTTAGTTGATTGTTGGTTTTGTTTTGTTTGTTCTTTCAGTTTTTGCTATTTTTCAGACTACTTTCTTTCTTTGTGTGTTTGTTTGTTTGTTTGTTCTTGTTTCTATCTTTCGTTTTTTTCCCTCCATTTTTCATTCCTTAATTTCTTTAAATAACTTTGCATTAAAGTTGTCGACGATCTTTTAAAATAAGTCTTCTAACTTTTAAATTGAAGTGTATTGATTGTCGACTAAATGAATTCCTCGGTGTTGGGGTGGGGGGTGGGGGGGTGTAAAGGCAGAACATTGGATGTGGTGATGTATTTTAACACACGCCTCACATCTCGGAGCCGACGCGGATTACAACGGAAGCGTGTGTGTGTTCCTCTAAAACACATCCGCTCTGAAAAGGCCATACATCTTTTGTCACATATGAAGTACAGAAAGCGAGAGTGTGCATTTGAGCCTACGCACACACACGCACACACACACACACACACGCACACACACGCGCACACACACACACACTCTCTCTCTCACTTTCATTTGCTTTTACCAGTGTCAAGTCTCCATTTCCTTTTGGCTTCTCCCTACACATGTGCGCGCACACACACACACACACACACACACACACACACACACACACACACGGTTGTTCTTCTGTCTCTAATTGCCTCGCCACTAAGGAACATGTTCCAGGAATCGTGCACATACTTCTTTCTTTTTGGCTTTGAAATAATAAATAATTAGCTATAATTAGCTCGAATAAAAGCTCCTCTATTTCTCTCTTCCTTTCATCATCTCATTTTAGATTCGTATCATTTATCTAGTCCCTTATTATGAGAACTAAATGTGTTCCCGTCCAGGTCAGTTGTATTCAAGGCAGATAGAAACACACACACACACACACACACACCTCATTGAAGGGATTGATCCAGTCTGGTGTGTCTAAAGCCTTCTACTGAGCATTCGAAGTGCCTCTTAATATGATTTCATCTCTGGGAGTGCCACAAGACACACACACACACTTATGTTTTGATTCTCATGAATCGATTGCCATTGTGTTCGTCCCCATTCCACCATCCAACACTGATAAATATTTGCCAAGGACAGAATGTGAATACACACACACACACACACACACACACACACACGAACACATACACACATGAGCACACATGAACACAAGCACACACACTTTGAATGCTAGTAGGTGTCAGTGATGATGGATCATGACTACACAATTAAGTGACTGAATGATAAACAGAACCTTGGAGGCAAACTGTTCCTGTGCTCCGATTGGTCACGTCTGCTTTGTGGGCAGGAACAACAGAGACGGACAGTTGATTTAGCATCACCGTGTATAAAACTGTCTCACTCTATCTCTGTCTTTCACTCTGTCACTCTACAGCTCTCCTTTTCTCTCTGTATCACTCCACACGTGTTCATTAAGTGTTTACTTTCCTTTGTTCGTTTTTCTCTTCATTCCTTTAATTCATTTTTGTTTCCTTTCAAAATTTGATCTTTTTTGTTTGTCTTTTGTTTTTCTTTCCCTTTCTTCCTGAAAAATGACCAAAAATACACTGATTTGTTGTGTGTGTGTGTGTGTAGACAGTAGGTTATATTTGGACACTTTCTCCCTTCAGTATCAGTCCATTAGCAAACATGTTCCATCGACCTGCTCTGAATACGTCAATAACTTTTCCTTTCCTTCTCATCATCTTTCTCACTCTCCCTTTCCCATGTGAGGACATGTGTATGTGTGTGTGCGTGCGAGAACACACGAATAGATGTTGAGGGGTCTTGAATAAACCACAAGACTAAATCGAATTAGTCGCCACACACACACATACTCTTTCACATTCATGTGCTGGTATGTAATATTTAGAGACTGTGTGTGTGTGTGTGTGTCTCTCTCTTGCTCTCTCTCTCTCACTTTCACTCATTTACTCTGTTCTCTCTTTCATTCACTTGTTCTCTCTTTTTCATTGCTTCATCTATTCGTTTCTTTTGTTTGTTTTGCTCATTTGTTATCTCTCTTTTGTTCCATTTTTCTTTCTTTTGTTTACTTGTTTATTTACTTGTTTGTTCGTTCAGACACGTTCGATCGGACTCTTTCTGTAGTTTGTTTCGTTGTTTGTTTCTTTCGTCCATTCTCTTGTTTGTTTGTTGACGTCCTTTTTGTTCATTCTTTCGCTTTTTCGCTCACTTTGATGACTTTTGATGACATGTGTAGTGCTCTTGCTGCAGTGTCTTGTGTCCAGTGAGGTGTAAGGCTGACTATACACACACACACACACACAGGACAGTGCCCTCTCTTTCTGCTTCTATTTTCCCTCGTTCTATCAGTCCGTCACTGGGCAGAGTGCGGCGTTCAGGAAGCAGCTCTGCATCACACTGTATTTTTAGCCGAGGCGATTATAGCCGTCATGTCGGATTAAAAATTCCTCTGCACCGGCTGCGTAGTGATCGGTGTGATGGATGAAGCACAGCAATGATGCGGCAGAGATTTAGTGTGAGGAGAACGTTAAAGCCGCTATTGCTGCATTTAGCTGCTACAGCTGACTCTTAGAGGATGTACATTCCAGAAGTCAGCAAAAGAATACTGCAAAGTCGTGTGTGTTTTTCTCAACTACTGTCTGGAACAGAGACCCTGGAAAACGCGCGCGCACACACACACACACACACACAACGTCTGTTCTCCAAATCAGCTCCATGTTACTCAAAGCCTGGATATTAGCAGTAACGCTGACGCTTGCGTCATTCGCAAATTGGTCAGAAAGTGTAGTATGATTAATGTGTGAGGAAGAAGAAGAGAGGAGGCGACTGTTTCTATCCTCCATAACATAACGGAAAGAAGAACTAACTCATTCAGCAGATGTGTGCACTAACCCTAGCTCAACGTTACACACAACTAGAAATGGATCAAAGTATGAACCATTTTCTGTCTCTCCCCCTTCCCTTCTCTCAGATCTCAGATCTCTCACTCGCTTTTAATCTGTCTTTCTGTCTCTCATGCAGTCTATCTGTCTGTCTCACTCTTGCTCGCGCTCTCTCTCTCTCTCTCTCTCTCTCTCTGTCTCTGATTCTCTGTCTCTCTGTCTGTCTGTCTGATTCTCTCGCTCTCTCTCTCTCTCTCTCTCTCTCTCTCTCTCTCTCTCTTTCTCTCTCTCTGACTCCCTCTCTCGCTCTCCCCCTTTTCCACGACATCCCTGGTTGTGAGCCGAGCAGCAGGCCGGTTGCGTGTTGGCCGTTTTGTCTCCTTTAAAGATTAATGGCTTATCGATCGGTTGCTCTGTGCACGTCTGCTCTATCTGTGAGTTGCCGGGATTTGGAGCAGCTCTCCGGCCTTGACTGTAAACACCCTGAGGGAAAAGGGGAGTGTGTTAGCGGCTCTCTCGGCTCTGTGCCAGGCACTGTGGCCGCTTCACGTGTGAGGACGTGTTTTGTATCAGACATCATCCAATCGAATTCTGCACACTCACGGGTCGCAGTAGTTTATCATAAATGTTAAGAGGCATTACAGTAACCATTAAGATGTCAACATGCCCACTTTGGCCGTTACCATGGTGATGCTGCCGTCTCCACAGCAAGGATTTCTTAGTTTCTATAGCGGCACAACCGCCTGCTAGCGATATCGTAAAAGTGGAAGAAACTCATTTCTTCTTTAAAAACCTCAGAAGAAACGTAAAGCTTTAAAGAGTCCCAACATCTCGTTTATTTGTT
>NC_083460.1:16182703-16227703 GCF_030014155.1 Tachysurus vachellii
TCTCATTTCATTTCATTCATGATTTATAAGGTGAGCGGCCCTACCGCTGACCACACACACACACACACACACACACACACACACACACACACACACACACACACACAAATCCCATGCTTTGGAATCTGCATCCAATCCAAATCCATCCAAATCCAGTGGTTATTAAAAAAAAGCCTAGTACATCTGTGCTTTGATTAAATAATCACTTTCTCAATGTATTTAGTTTTTAATAGGAATAGAATCACTTCAGTCACCTCAGGACATGCACACACACACACACACACACACACACACACACACACACACACACACACACACACAAAACCTCTATGCCATAGTCACAACCCCATAATGTGGCTTTAAATGTAGGCACTTATGTGAACTTTCTGTGTGTGTGTGTATGTGTGTGTGTGTGTGTGTAAAGAGTCCTTGCTGAAATGCTAAATGAAACATGTGACCTTTCTGCCCCACAAACACACCCACACCAAAAGACATCTGTAATTAGAACCCTGGCGTTAATTAACATAATTAAGTTCTTCATGCAGAATCACCTATAATTAGATGTTAGCTTGTTAGTGTAATTAACACACTGGCATGACTCTTCCGGGTGTGGGTGGAGGGGTGTAGGGGTGTGTGTGTGTGTGTGTGTGGCGCACCCCCATCACACAGCTTTACACAAACATAACAGAGACTGGGACACACAGGGCGCGGTCCTTCCAACTGGCAGTTAGACTTCACAGGGTTTCTGTTTTTTGTTTGTTTTGTTTAGTTTTCTGTCAGCGTACAAACTCATTTCACTTCGTTTTTACGCTTTTACGCTCAGACTCGTCTATCTAGTATTTGCACACTTCACATCCATTCTGTGATTAATTACTCTACTTATTTACTTACGTTCCTTATTTACTTTATCCGATTAGTCTGATGACTTCCTGTGATCACTTACTGGCTTTACTTTCTAAACGTTAGATAATTTTCTCTCCTTTACGTCACACGTGTACTTCACTTTATTTACTTTACAGGTATCCACTTCTCACGCATCACTTTTCGTACGTATCTTACTTAAAACCGATCGTACTTTATTTACCGTTTAAATAAATACTTAATTAAATGTTAAATGTTACTCTGTTTGCTCGACTTGTTTATGTGGATGGTGTTAATGTTAATGCTCGATTGGTTATTAAAACTAGTTTGATTATTGACACGTTTAGTATCATTTACACTTGCGCTGTCGGCGTAATAGTCGTGATGGCGATACCGATACCGACGCTGCTCTTGTGTGCTGAGCGACATGTTAAAGAGCGTCAGATCAGGAAGTCATGTGTTGTGTGTGTGTGTTCGAAGGGCAAAGCACACTGATGAAGGACACACAGTAATTGGGATGCCAGTAGCACAGCGATGCCAGTAACACCGTGTCCTTCTGCAACATCCTCTGAGCAAGTGTGTGTGTGTGTGTGTGTGTGTGTGTCAGTGTCAGCCAGGAGCTGGTGAGCTGAAAGTGAAAAGTCTCAGACTAAAGCAGGTGTGTCACTACAGCACCACGAGGCACCAGAAGAACTGTTAACTTTTCAAAAAACTAACAACTATCTGCTGTGAGCGCTTCCTTTAAACGCAGAGAATCTGGAGAGTGATATTATATCAGATTAGTGGGAATAATGCAGAGACTAAAAAGTGTATTGTTGTAATCCCTGTGTTTTCCCACGAGCTAGACCAAGAGGCTTAATCAGGACTCTAGAGCTCACTGGATTACGCTGAAACTGAGAGGGCTTAATGAGGGTGTGTGTGTGTGTGTGTGTGTGTTTGTGTGTGTGTGTCTCTCTCTGTCTGTCTGTCACAATAGTGTCAAATACTTGCAGATGTAAGGTCTTCCTTTTGCGTGCACACACACACACACACACACACACACACACACACACACGAAACGATCAAAGCCTGATCTGAAGGAGTAGGTGATCCAGTCTTTCTCCAGGCCTCCAACTTTTAACCCGTTCCCTTTTTTCCACAGCTTCGTTCAAATGGGGAAAATTTATGTAATTGATCAATAAACGAAACCAAGGGTGATGGAAAAAAACCCTTTTAAATCCAGATAATTCAGTAAATGTGTGCCTTGTAGATAAGCACGATGGTCTTTTTAAACTCCAAACGTTTCCAGTATGTTGGATTAAAAATACAGCATGACGATGACATTAATGCGGGAATGTTCCCGCTCCCAGTTTCACGAGCGTCCTTGCGCTTTCTCCTCAGGGCAGACGAGATCGAGATGGTCATGACCGACCTGGAGCGAGCCAATCAGGTACGCCACAGACTTGAGATCTTTCAGGATGCGAGTTATTTAATCATGAGTTCATATCCTGACAGCTGTTCATTGGCTTAATGCAGGAGGCTCTGGTCTAATGCGCTGACATCACTTCTGTTAGGAATGTTTATCACAGCCAAACTTTTTTTTTTTCCCCAGGGCATTTTTTTGAGTAACATTGTTTGAGTAACATTTTTAGCTAAAGTGTATCCTGTCAAACAAAAGTGTTGATTAAAGCAGTTAGATATTTGTAAATACTTTACTGGACATGTGACTGTGAGTGTATTACGCCATCATAACATCAGGCGTGGTCACAGACATACCAACTGTCTGCTCAAGTAGTCGATGGGATTTATTGGGAATTTGAACGGGAAATGTTCATCCACAGAGAGCAGAGACGGCCGAGCGAGAGGCCGAGTCACTGAGGGAGCAGCTCACGTCAGCTAATAAATCCCTGCAACTGGCCACACAGATCCAGATAGCTCCAGATATGGTACCAGCTTCAAACATGTCTTGCACTACAGATACTTCCTGTCTCTGGTCAGCAATCTCTGAGTATGTGTGTGTATGTGTGTAGGAGCAGGCGGTGGAGGTGGTGTCACGCTCCAGTCTGGAAGCCAAGCTGAGCGCTAAGGAGCGAGAGATGGTGCAGCTGGTGGAGGACGTGCAGAGACTGCAGGCCAGTCTGGCCAAACTGCGCGAGAACTCCTCCACCCAAATCAGCCAGCTAGAGCAGCAGCTCAGTGCCAAGAGCACCACACTCAAGGTCCTCTTACAAACTTAACACACACACTCACAGAACATATACTTTCCCTAGGGTGATGGTGTGAGGTAATGGGGTAGGGTGATGGTGTGAGGTAATGGGGTAGAGTGATGGTGTGAGGTAATGGGGTAGGGTGATGGTGTGAGGTAATGGGGTAGGGTGATGGTGTGAGGTAATGGGGTAGGGTGATGGTGTGAGGTAATGGGGTAGGGTGATGGTGTGAGGTAATGGGGTAGGGTGATTGTGTGAGGTAATGGGGTAGGGTGATGGTGTGAGGTAATGGGGTAGGGTGATGGGGTGAGGTAATGGGGTAGGGTGATGGTGTGAGGTAATGGGGTAGGGTGATGGTGTGAGGTAATGGGGTAGGGTGATGGTGTGAGGTAATGGGGTAGGGTGATGGTGTGAGGTAATGGGGTAGGGTGATGGTGTGAGGTAATGGGGTAGGGTGATGGTGTGAGGTAATGGGGTAGGGTGATGGTGTGAGGTAATGGGGTAGGGTGATGGTGTGAGGTAATGGGGTAGGTAATAAACACACACAGAACATATACTTTCCCTCCGTTGTTATGCGAACCTGTTAACTTCTACAAGGAGACAGAGCCGAGGCCGTTAAGAAATACACATATTGTGCCTCAAAGAACGAGCCGATTCTGGTAGGATGTTCTCAAGGTGTTCTCAACACAGATGCCATCATCATCATTGGCAGTATGGACAAATCTACACGGACTGTGTATCACTAATAAGCTGTTAGCTTAGCTAGTGTGTTATTATTATTATTATATACAGTTTTGGGTAGATTGCTATAATATAAACCAGTCCCTCAACAAAGTGTTATATAAATATCAACAAAGCAAATAATACGTTACAACCGTACGCTCCAGACTGCCGTAAACGTGTGGAAGAGTTTACTAAAGTTCACATCTGGCCAGTTATTTTGGGAGTTCTATTAATTTTCATGACTCAAATAAATGCTTTCATAAAAGTAAGAAAAAAGAACCCAAATGCAGGCTTTATAAATATAGGAGCAGTAATAGAATGTCCGTTATTTTTTGCCGTACCAAAGTTGGTCAGTTGTCTGTCATTTCCTTCTTCATGATAGAGTTAATTAACATCATCTAAATATTTAGAAAGAAAGAAAGAAAGCTGTATGGATTTTTTTTTTTCCAGGCCAGGAACCCAAAAAAGGAGTACCGTATTTTCCGCACTATAAAGCTCACCGAATTATAAAGCGTAGTCTCAATTACGGGGTCCATTTCTGTACTTAACCCATACATAAGGCGCACCGTATTAAGGCGCATGCTAAAACACACGGTCTACAAAAAAAGGTAACGGAAGCAAAACAGTGAGTTTAGTTCAACTTTATTCTACTATTTAACAATACACACACATTATTTTTTAATCAATCTTCTCCCACAAATCCATCAAAGTCCTCATCTACTGTGTCTTCTGAACTTGGCACAGTTCATTTTCTTGCTTCCTCCACTTCCGAACCATAGATTCATTGATGTTGAATTCTTTCGCAGCTGCTCTATTCCCATTTACAACCGCGTAACTGATAGCCTGTAGTTTGAATTGTGCCTCGTAAGCATGTCTGTTCACTGGTGCCATTTTCGGGGGTCCTTAGACAAACAAATATTGTCTTCTTCTTCTGATTTTTATTGGTGGATGGCAAACCAACTTAAGGTGCATTTACCGCCACCTACTGGACTGGAGAGTGGAGCGCATAATGGTTAGGCAGAAACAAATGTTGTTTTACAACATACCGGTAGTATACCTACTGGAGGCGTGGCGGAGGTAAGCGTACGTAATGTTCTCTGATTGGTTTATCGCTGCCAGCGTACATAGTGTATGTATTACGTCCCTGTGTCAGTGGGAAATGATCCGACAGTCAGTCAAGCGGAGCGCTTACCAAAGTCGCACAACAACATTTTTACAGATTTTTGGAACTCAGTGCACACATAAGACGCACCAGATTATTATATTATTATAATAGTGCAGAAAATACGGTAAATAAATAAATTGTATGTGTCCAATTGATATGTATAGATTATTAGATTATATAACACGTGTATCTTAATAGCTGGGTCTCAAATCCTAGAGGTCCTGACTTTGTGCTAAATAAATCCGATTCGAACATAACTGTACGATCGTGACGCACGTCGTCAGTCCTACAGCGGGTCATTTAGTGCTTTATATTAACCTGATGAAGTATCGAACATTTAAGGGGAACTCAATGAAGGGGAAACGGCGAGAGGAAGTCAAAGACGACACACCAAAAACAGCATGTTTTCTATTAATAATGATGGAGAAGGTTTAGATTGATGTTTTAGATTGCATTCCTCTCTTTCTACTCTCACTTCTCGTTTTCCTCCTTCCTCATCCCCATGTTCCTGGTGCACGCACAGCAACTGGAGGAGAAGTTGCAGGAGCAGGCCGACTATGAGGAGGTGAAGAAAGAGCTGAGGTAGGCACAGGAACTGCCTCGTTAATTTGCAGCGTGTTCAAACCGCCGGCGTAATATGCTTAATAAAGCGCAGCCTTTTCATTAGCCTCTCATCCACCCTCGGATTCGCGCCGCAAAATGCCAGATCAGTCATTATGATTAATCATTGCTCCTATTCAGCGTTTGTACTGTATATAAAGCACGTGTCGGTAGCGAAAGGATTCTTGGGTAGCTAGGTTATCGGTGCGTTAAGCTCTGATGAGGGCTTATCTGTGCACTGCTGATCTTTGATTGATGTCCAGCTTTCGTGACTTGCGCGTGTTTAAAGATATCCAGTGAATGGGTTCTTTATTCAAAAGCCAGCCTTTTTTTTCTTCTTCTTTCTTTTATTTAACGCGCCTTTGTCAAGTCCCAGTGCTGATTGCATCTCTGAAAGCATTCCTCAGTAATTCCACCTGAACCGATCCGATCTGACTGAAAACACGGTCACGCCTCTTGTTTAAGCGAATATAATAGCAGGAGCGGAATTTTGTCATAACTAAGGTCATTATTAAGTGCATGTTTATGTATCTATCTTTCAATCTGTGTGTGTGTGTGTGAGAGAGAGAGAGAGAATCTGGATATTTCTGACCATACTCTTTTCTCTGCAGCATCCTGAAGTCCATGGAGTTTGGGCCGTCTGACAGCGCCACTGTGAAGGTAACTCTACTAAAGCCAGGCAAAGCTCAGTACTAGTCAGCGAAAGCATGGCTGAGTCGCCAAAAGCCTCATAACACTGAGATCTTCGTCCAGAGCATCACATTCACTGACACACAAAGTTCACTGAGAAGATACATTGCGGGTTATTTTTCCATTGCACACCAGAACAATATTAATGCTTTACAAGGACATGTTAGTCAAACACCATAAATACACTCAGCTAATAAACCACCAGGAACACGACACGGTGGTGATTTACACCAGGAACTGAACCCAAACAAAGCAGACCGGCTCTGACGCTCTGAGGAGCAAGTTAGAAACCAAACGCTTCACTGATTCCTGTTTTGAAGAGTCACGTAATCTTTATTACATCACATCACACTATATTATATTAAATATCACGTTATACCGTACGCTTTCTTCAGATAACGTTCACATCAGACATCAGAATAGGTTCCAGTGTGATCTCATTGACCGGGTCGTGGTCGGTGGTGCCGGACATGCTGGTTTGAGTATTTCAGAACCTGTAGATGGGATTTTAACCCTCAATTCTGCTAAAAAAAAAAATATCCAGTGAGCAGCAGCTTTCAGCGGCAGGACAGAGGAGAATAGTTAGAGAAGGATCTCAATCCTTGAGGCACCTAAAACTATGCCATGGTTAAATCAGTGAAATTACACCTCATAGGGTGACACTTAATAAAATAAAGTCAGTTATTTTCAGTCTCCTACAGAGACGTTTGCAGAAGATATTTGGAAACAAAATCTCATTACTGAAGGCACCTTGTTTGGTGTTTTAACGCATTGCCGGATTGTCGCACACCTCGTTTGTACTCGACACCTGACTCTGTTCCTCCACCTTAGGACTCGTCTAAGCCGCTGGAGTTGCTGCTGCTGGAAAAAAACCGCAGTCTTCAGTCCGAGAGCGCTTCGCTCCGCATCGCCAACACCGAGCTGAG
The DNA here is from genome assembly GCF_030014155.1 of Tachysurus vachellii. Taxonomy (NCBI): domain Eukaryota; kingdom Metazoa; phylum Chordata; class Actinopteri; order Siluriformes; family Bagridae; genus Tachysurus; species Tachysurus vachellii. The sequence goes on from NC_083460.1 coordinate 16,189,855, forward strand.
CGGTAAGTCTGTCAAGAAGAGCTCAGAAAAGGATACACACCGTGCACCGATCCTCAGTTCTCTTTCACGTGAAGTCGGCTCAGAGGCCCGCAAGTTAATATTTTCTTATGAACACCGTCAATGTTCTTTTTAGTTTGGGGGCTTTGAAATGCATCTCTGCGATCAAATAGAGAAAATGTTGTTTTCTTTTTGTTATTCGAATAAAATGATGCGCATTGAACTATTTCTTGGGCATTAAAGGATGTCTCGGAGGCGGCGGGAAAAGGGTGGAACAGGTTAATGCTGTTAAAATGGAGACACTTATTTTGAGCTGTTTTTCATGTCGGGAGGGGAAAAAAAAACGGCCTACTTCAGCACTTCGCTGCATTAGTCATGCCTCTTTTGATAATTGCTCATCAGCAGATGTGCGGTGACATTTCGAGCAGAACTGAACGTAGTCCCTGCTTCTCTCTTCCCCTGTGCTGTCTCAGTCTTATATACATGCACACACTCAACCAAGCACTTTATTAGGAACACATGTTCTCATGTATCCGGTCAGCCAATCATGTGGCTGCAGTGCACAAAATCATGCGTCTAGAAGTCAAGAGCTTTATTTAATATTCACATGGAGCATCAGAATGAGGATCTTTCTATATATTTTGCCCATTCTAGCCTTAGATTGCTTTAGAACCCGGGCGTCGTAACCTGTTCACCTCACGATTCGATCTGCTGAGATCCTCTGAGAGGGTGATTATTTGGGGTACCATAGCCATCAACAAGCTGTCTTTTTTTCCCACTTGATCCTCCACTCTGTGCAGTTCTTGATTTTTATCTGCATCGCACTTCTGCCATGTGACTGACTGATATGAATGAGATATTTGCATGAATGAGCAGGTGTACATACAGTTGTACCCTTTTATAAGATGTTTCTTACCCTGCTTTAAAATTCTACATTTTGTGCTATCTTTGTCCAGGTTGCTATGTGTTTTTTTTTGGTTTTTTTTTTTTTTTGTTTTTTGTTTTTTTTGACTGGCTGGTTTACAAGGGCTGACATTTAACAACGTTGGTTTGCATGCATGAGTGGATGAGAAAAAATGTTAAGAGCATTTGCTTTGGGGCTGCATAAACAGGATATTTACATAGTGCTCAGAGCCTTGCATAAAATTACCATAATTGACAGGTCACTATGGCCTAACCTCATCACGTCCCTGTAATTTAAAGCGCCCTTCGGTCGTTTGCGTACACGAAACGGATTTGTCGATTATTCCGATTAACGTCCAAGCTTTCAAACGGAGATGTGTTACTCGACTTGTTTTTTTTTTTTTTCACATGACATTTTTCATTCAGTTAGGTAGGGACTTGGTATTCTGTCATACACCATCGTACTCAAAGATGTAACGTGGAGAAACGGTTCGTCTTTGTAACGTTTTTAAGAAACGTCTACCTGCGTTAAGATCTGAAGTGTCCCCGTGTGCAGTTTACATCTGACCTACAGAGGCATTCGGATATTTAATTAGTACAGATTTGGTCATACAAGGAATATTCACCATTTTTAATGCTTAACCACAATTAAAACTGTGCATTCGTGCTAATGTTCAGGGGTTTTTAGGATCCCTTTTTTTATTTTTTATTTTTTTTTTAAATGCAAAAAGTTTTTTTATTGTGTGAACTTAACAAAACCAAAGTGGCGTGCATGAATAGGTTTTATACACACAAAATATAATCACTCTGAGAAGTGAAAGAGTCACCAACACTTCATCGGCAGAGACTGTTTTGTGATAATGAGCTTGAATCCCATCAGCCGTGTAGGAGGAGGAACAGGAACGGACATTCATAAAGTCAGATCTGGCCACCAGAGTCGCACTGCTCAACAGCCCAAGCCAAAGACTGGAATTTTTTTTTTTTAATGCACTTGTTCTGCCTCTCATCACTGATGGCAGTGGATCTGGATGGCAGTGTCGCTTTGCATGGTGGCCATTACTGTGTCAGGAGTCTTTGTCCTACCATGCTGTTGCTTACAAGAAAGGTGCAAACTACAAATGCATGGGCGGTTTGTCTGGGGGGCTTGGCAAAAAAAAAAAAAAAGCAATTATTAATACAGATTTATAATCCTTGCTCTTTTGTACATTAAATAAATAACAAAAAAAAAGAACACCTTGTCTTTTGTCAGACCCCTTTTTTGTTAACTCCCCCATAATGCATTTTGTTTGCCCTTTCTTGTAGGGTCAGCCAGCCAGAAAGTGAAAGAAGAGACCGTGCCACACGTCCCCACCTCTACCAACTCAGCCCCAACCCCTCCCGCCCCTTCTCCACTCCTGGGTCGCCCAGGAGTAGGCCCGAACTCTGCTGGCCCGCCCCCGGAGTCGCCTAAGGCTAGCAACGCTAATGGAGGACATGCTTTCTCGCCGGCTCTGGACCTCTATGGTACCGCCTTTCCCCTGGCGGGTAAGGTGGCACTGGGCTCACTGCTGCAGCGCCAGCTCATGCACACCTTCTACTCCAAAGCACTGCAGGACTTTGGCCACACCCACTACACACCCCTGGCACTGGCCCCCGCTCCCCCACGTCAGCCCTGTGCCAGTCCGGATACCAACGGCACAGCGCCGTCACCCAGCCGCTCGGAGGGCGCAGGCAGTGCTTCCGAGGGTGAGGATATGGACACGGCAGAGATCGCACGGCAGGTCAAAGAGCAGTTGATCAAGCACAATATTGGGCAGCGCGTTTTCGGGCACTACGTGCTGGGCCTTTCGCAGGGGTCTGTCAGTGAAATCCTGGCACGCCCCAAACCCTGGAGCAAGCTCACCATCCGCGGCAAGGAGCCCTTCCATAAGATGAAGCAGTTCCTCTCTGACGAGCAGAACATCTTGGCACTGCGCAGCATCCAGGGCAGGCAAAGAGGTGAGGAATACTTATTCTAAATTCATTTTTCTTTGTATCTTGAGTATGTTATTAGCAACATGCCTTATCAGTCATCAGTGTAACAAGAGTGGTTCACTAGTGGCTTTGTAAATGCCGTTTGATAGGAAGGTGGGCATTCATGTCAGTTTGGGTGGGGCATCACACATACACACACACCACACCCATTCATTATCACATTTTACTTTTAACTGCAGGTATTTAAACTTTTCTTTCATGTTCTTTATGAATAACAGTCAAAAAACAGAATTGTAAAAAAAAATGTAATACATCTGTTCTCTGCAATGCCTAGAAGTCGTTATTAAGCATTTCAGCATTCAATAATTGGAATAATTGGCTTCACTTGGTGCCAAGTATGCTATTTCATCATGATCTGAGAATGTAGATATCTCTAGAAGCCTCTAACACATTAGTACGTTATTGGCTGGGTGTCGAAACTGGCATTTCCAGTTAGCATTTTGAATAGACTCCTAACAAACAGTTGCTATTTTCAAGTGTAGAAAAGTACAACATGTACCATATACCATGATGAACTGGTTTCTCCTCTTGTGCCTATTGATTCAACAGTCAGATTAGATCCTTCACTTCTTTTCCATCGCAACTCATTTCCGCATGACCAAGCTTCCGATCGTCCTTCAGGCTCCGCCGCCAGTCCTCACCATGCGCTAGTCAATAATGAAACCTTTTACTGATCAATACTATTGACCAAGGAGGAAGGTAACAGTAAGGTCCAGAGAGTTTGGTTCCACGCCACCTGCACCAGTCTGTACTGACCTAGGGTCATCTTAATTATCAACAGTAAAGTGTCCAATCTGATCTCAGCCCAATGTCAGAATGCCTTCCTAAATAAAAGTTCTAGGTGCTTCCCATTGAGTCAAAAACCTAGGCTGAGTTGGGTCGAGTTGCATTTGATTGGAGAAGGTCTTGAAGTGGAAGCCTTGTTTAAGTAACTAAGGTAATTAAGTTGACTACAGGAATGGCCACTGATTGGCCAAACCCTAATTTTGGTTAATCTCATGATTGTGAAGTGTTTGACCTCTTAAAACTTTAATGCAATGGTCACTCCTTTAAAATTCTGAGGTCTCCACTGTAATCTGACGGATTAGGCATATTATTTCTCGTTTGTATTTAGAAATGCCTTTCCTTTGTGGAAGATGAGATTACTCCCAGTCCTCATTTTAAGCATATCCTGAAGGTATTAAACCTCAACCCAGTGAACAGACACAAACATCCTCAGTAGTTTTTTTTTGGAATTTGAATCAGGTCCATTGTCAGTCATTTTCCAACCCGTTCTCCACTCCACCCTCCTGGCCGTGCTAGCGTTCAACGTTCCGGTCAACCACACGTACCTTCTTTCATCTTGTCGTCCATTTTTTTCTGTCGTTTATTTTGACAGAGAGCCCAGGCCAGGCCCTTAGCCACATGTTTCAGGAAGGCCCGAAGCGGAGAGCCGGCTCGGAAGGCGCCCCGCGGACAGGTGTGTCCCCTAGTCCATTTTTCCAAGTTTATTAGATAGTTAAGTGTGGCCAAGGTCCTCTGGTGACCTTCCCTTAACATTCGCGCTCTTATAAGTGTTCTAGCTAAGGCCTTTCTGTTCAAGTATAGAAGAAACTGAAGCTTGTGTCAGTGCCTAAAGCCAGTTTTCTTTCTTCACTCAGAGAATCTGTGTGTATAACAGGATAAATCGAAAGGAGGTGAAACTACCTGACCTTGATACTGAGTTGATTTTCAGGAAAAGTTCTCTTGAGCCATTATCCAGTTTTGCATGGTGTCTAAAGTCAGGTGGCGTGGATTCTTAAGTACAACCACGATCGCATCTGTACCCTAAAGAATAGCAAAGAAAAACATGTAGGTTTTTATTCCCAGGTTTTTTTTAAGTAAGTCCGTTCCTGTGGTGTGCAACTGGATTGCAGGCACCTCCAGCACAGTACTTACCACATTGGCTGCCTGATTGACGTCAGGCAAAATTCCCAATATGTAATTTAGGTATTTTAATGAGGGCCTATTTGTGAGGGCTGGATGGCGTCAAATAGCCCTTTCTAACAAGCGGGTGCAACACAAATACCTTACTCGGTCAAATAAACGTACCAGTTTGCTCATTTGGTTTTTCACTGGTGGCCCAAAACTAATACTTGAAGCCACAGGGACGACTTTGGTAACTGTGATAAAATTATATTGTTGAATAGAGGGCTTGCAAGGAAGGACAGTGTTTTAAAGAACTCTGGTGGTTGACTTGAGCGCGGCTGAATTCCACTTTACATGCAGTCGGTTACTTCTAGATCACGCCCTCCATTGTTTCACACGGTACCACCTGCACACACATTTTGAAATGTTCTAGAAAAGGATCAGCTCATTTTAAAGGAATAAGAATCAATATAAACCTTCTCCACAAGTTTACAACTGCAGACCCGTGTTGTTGCTACTTTTAACGAATTGTTGTTTCAGAACAGTGGTCTACACAGATTGATCTTGCTGTCTTACATAATCATCTTTTCCTCCATTTCCTCTCCCTTTTTCTAGGTAACATTACCACCCGTATCCGCACACCCGAAAGCGGATCTGACGAAGCCATCAAGTCCATCCTGGAGCAAGCCAAGCGTGAGCTGCAGGTCCAGAAAGCAGGTAAGTCTTGATCTCCCAACCACCCACAAACTATTCAGATTTCAAAACGTTGTCTTAACTTGCTTTGCTTCCCCACCGCACAGCCGACACGTCCCTGCCGCCATCCTCATCCAGTGGTGCAGGAGGAGGATCAGATGACGCCATCCGCTCCATTCTAGAGCAGGCACGACGTGAGATGGAAGCCCAGCAGGCCTCCTTGTCCTCCTCGTCTTCATCGTCCTCCTCTTCTTCCATTTCCTCCTCCCTTTCCCAGTGCGATCTGTCATTATTATCGCCCAGAGTGTTGGCGCCGTCACCGCTGGGTGCCCCCCTGACCACCTACAGCCCTCTATCACTAGGCTTAAAGAAGCCTCCTCCTTTGCTCCCCTCTTCATCCTCCTCACCTTCCTCACCATCTCCGTCCCCTTTACTTGACTTCAGCAGCATTAAGAAGGAGCGTCCCGCATCACCAGGCCAGGATGGAGCCTCCAGGGTTCAGTGGAGGGAGCAGTGGTGGAACAACTCACAGCAAGAGCGTAGAGGAACTGGCTTGTCTGATGAGAATCACAGCATAGAAGACTCAAAGGAGGTGAGGAGACCCTCTTTGACTTTTTTCATCTGTAGGTAGCAAATTGGTTCCATGGAAGACTAGGGGTTCTTGCTGATATGCATGGCTATTGGAAGAGCATCAGTGAAAATGAGCTGCTCGTGCATGACTAAGTAAAAGCTTGCGTTGGTCATACTTGTGCATGACTAAAAAAAAAAATTTCTGTAACAAGGCTAACTGGTAGCCCGGAGCCTCTGTTGCTTTCCTGTGCATGGCAAATATACAGCAGAAATGGCTTTGAGTGTTAGTTCTGCCTTTAGATGATCGTATGAAGCTACATATATTATTCTTTTTGAATTCAGTGGTTAGAGTTTGTCTTACGAACCAGAAGGTTGTTATTTCACAGGTATATCAGAAAGCAATGGACCACTGAACATCAGGTTTAAGGTCCCTATATTCTTTCCATACCAAATTTGACAAGAAACAGACTCTTAAAAGCCAATTAGCCACCATAAAGTCACAATTTAATTCAAATTAACTCAAGAATGTATTTCAAGTGCTGCAGATTTGAGGGTGTTTTCACACTTGCAAGACAACTTGAGCCAGAAGTGGTGCGGCCCAGAGAAACATTCTCTGAGTTTTTGAGACTGGCGGTCTAGGGGATTATGTATAGTTAACTCTGGTTTGAGTAGAGACATCAAAAATAAACATGGTTGGCTAAAATAAACCTGTCACTGTCACTTCCTGTTTCAGCTTTTACAGTAGCAGGGATAGGAATGCTGTGGTTCACGTAGGAGACAGAACTCCTTCTTGATATATGAAATGATGGTGACATTGAAGCACATCTAATTTATTAGAACAAGGAGTTATTTTTGACTACGAGAGCCAAACTGATCAAGGTTTGGAAGGAATTTGTCCTTGCAATGATAACCCAAAAAAACCCCCCCAAAAAAAAAACAAGGCTGGAGTGTGTTCTGGTACAGAAACAAGTACGCCATTAATGACGAGATAGCGAGATTATGAGTAAATGTCACATGCACAGAGCTGTAATGTTGAAGCCGAGTTTCAACGTGATGCCTGCCAAGGTTTCGTTTTGCGGAAAACAACGCCGCACAGTGGCAAAGGGTGTACTGTTTTCTTTGTTGTAATTTTAAATGCACTACTGTGAAAACTATTTGCAGGTATTGCGAGTAGAATCGGTACTTGCCTAAAGAGTATACATGAACACTCTAGGTTAACATCAAATGAAATCTAGCTTTAAAAAATGTATCCTGGTAAGTAGGTAATTTAGGTACCGAAATATAAGATTAACAGTAATGCTTAAAGTGGTTTTGTCCACTTTGTAGCCAGCATAATGGCCATGGTTGACGTTCCTTTCCCCAAAATTCCCATCTCCTACCCTGTACTGGACGGTACTGACTGATGCTGGCCCCTCCCCTCTTTGTGTGTCTCTGTGCCAGACGCCCCCCCGGCTGCTCGATGCCCCTCAGTACTGGAGCGAGTGGCACCACGCCGGCTCCGCCTACCCGGAGCTCAGCGGCACCCGCGTGCCAAGGCCGGCCAGAGCGCCCGTGCCCCCTCTGGCGCCCGAGCAGTGCCAGCTGTTCTCATGCCGCGAGCTGGACACGGTGGAGCTCACCCAGCTGGTCAAAGAGAAGCTAGCCAAGAGTGGCGTATGCCAGCGCTTGTTTGGAGAGAAGGTCTGCGTGCCCATGTCTCCCTCTCTATCTTTCTCCTCTCTGTCTCTGCATCCCTAACTTTCTTGCCCCCACTTAACAACTTTGCACCGACTAACTCCCTTATTCTACTCACACATTGTCTGTAAAATCTGCTCCTCTCGAACAGCGGAATCCGATTGGCATTAAATTGAATCCGACCTGAGGTATTCAGAGCAAAATCTTAGTTTAATGTACTTAGATGTATTTAACCAAGAAATTGTTGCAGTCAGTTTTGCTGGGATGTTAGGGTATTATCTGGCCTTCCACAAATGAAAAGTACCTCAGACAACTTCTTTGTCTTGAATGTCATTTTTTGAAGAACCCTAAAACTTGTTGGTTCCTTTCACCATGCGTGGCTCGGTCATCCACAAAGACCGACACGAGTCAGTCGGCGCCGTTTCGTTCTCCTGTCCTCGTCCGTCAGGTTCAGCACCTCGGACTTCACACGTACGGCCATGTCGCAGTCCACTTTGAACTGGATTCAATTACGTCACCCTGCAAACCAAATTTCTTGCTTACAAGCTGCCTAACGCGATAACACATGAGTTTAGGTCAAATTCTGCCTTGTCCCCACAGAAGAAGTGATGCCTTTTCAACATCTACGTGCGAGAACTTCTCCGTATTTTAAAGTGGACAGGCTAATCTCGGTTGAAGCTTATACAGAGGTTACCGTCATCACGGGTCTCAGTTTTATCAAAACAAAAGTGTTCCAAGTCAGACGATACTTAGCAAACACAAGTTAACCTGTAAACATGGGTAAACTGATCTGATGGTGGATCATAGATGTAGGGTTTTATTTTTTTTTTTGCTTGTACCATCATGTTACTTCTGCTTTAGTGGCATATCAGGCTGAGCATTTCATACATATTTACTGTATACGTCTAATTCATTCTTAATACAAGGTGTTTATTAACACTTAAACCATGGCTAAGCTGGTACAGGGGGTTTAAGGGTTTCCATCTGGTGATCTGCATGTTACTAACTGTTCACTCCTGATTTAATCTGAACGCATGGTCACTGACTAGCCATTGCAAAGACGAGTACTTTTTTTTGTTGCTGTTGTAAATCAAAATTTCACGTTAATAGCGGTCTAACATCTGTTCTCATTTGTCTTTAACTCAGGTACTAGGACTGTCTCAGGGGAGCGTAAGTGACATGCTGTCTCGTCCCAAACCGTGGAGCAAGCTGACCCAGAAAGGTCGCGAACCTTTTATACGAATGCAGCTGTGGCTGAACGGCGATTTGGGACAGAACTCCGTGAATCAACCAGGACAGACACAAGGTGAGGTACACGCCAGCTTATAGCCGAGTTAGACTCAGTGTCTGTGGTTATTTGAATGTATGTAACATTTGAGTAACATGATGCAGAGCGTCAGAGATCCCGGGTCCATGGTTCAGACATGAGCTCATGTTACTGTCTGCTTAGACTTTCTCATATTGTCTCGGCATCTGTACGGATTTCCTGAAGTTTCTCCAGTTTCCTTCCACTTCCCAATAACTTACCTGCCAGTAGGTGGAATGACTAAGAAAAACTCCCTGTAGTATGAGCGAGTGTGCGCATGTTTGTGCCCTTTGATGGCCACATTCAGGGTGGATTCCCGCCTCATGTCTATTAACCAGATCCAGTGGTTAATGTCTGAGGTTAAAAGCTAGCTAGATCCATTTTACTGCACTGTTGCAGCTTACAGATTTGCTGAAAATATAAAAATTACATACCTCATCTTTAAAATGCAAGTCATATTGGGGGGAAAAAAACGTCAGCGGGGTTTGAAAACATAGACCGAAAACCCTACGATGCGTTAAAGTGTTGTTTTGTTTAGATATCGACTACCGCCGGGCCTGTATTAGCATCATCCGTCTTTCTCTCTCGCTAAAAACCCAATATACCGAAGGTCACGAGGTCACCGTCCGTCACATCACACTCCTGTCCCAGGGGAGTCTGCTTCACACTCGGTCTGGACACCCAAATTGGTTTTCTGTCACACTCACTCAGACACGTTTCTCCTTTTCACTCCTTGATCCTGGTGTTTAATAAATCTTTCTTATTTGTCACACTGTACTTCAGTCCTTATTACATACACTGTTTCCTCTGACACTTTACATGTGCACACGCAGCCCAAAGGACAGATTAATACACACTTTTCTTTATGCCGAGCAATCCCATCGCTATATTCAGTACACACACGAACACACGCTCCTATAACGGTGCCTAGGGGAATACAATGGTATATAATGTATAGAATCTTATATATAATATATACTGTAATATCATAGTGTGGTTTTCATATATAACTTTAATTGATTTGTTGTTGTGTTCCGTAATTATTACCTTTTTGATCGCAACCCTAGAGATATGCTGGAGAAATGGAAAGTAAAATGACCAGAATGACCCCAAAGAGGCTCTATAGCACCCCCCTAAAAAAAATACCCCGATGGTAACACTGATGCACAGTATTTACCAAATCCCCTGATCCTACCATTCTCCAGTCACTCATTTACATGCAAATGATCGCCCAATCACAGGCCACGCTGAATAGATTAGAAGCGAGAAGACTTGTGTCTTCATGTCCAGGCTCTTAGACGGGCTCAATTTCTCCAACCAGCACTTTACCTAATTGCTATCATAGAGAGTGTAGAAAGAGAAGAGAAGGAGATCTCCTTTAGTTTATTTTAATAGCTCTATCCTCCACATGTGTGGCAAATGGGGATTAACACTGCAAGTTTCCTTTTTTTTTTTTTTAACCCTTTTTTAATGTATCCAGTGGTGTCCATGTTGGAACCACTGAGCACAGAGTAAACAGATTTAGATCTAAGTTCTGAGTTAAGGAGAGTGCTTTATAAAAAGGTTCAGAACTAAAACTGGCCTCAGACTCCTGTAATACGTTAATATTTTATAGTAACCAGGTTTTTCTGTTCTTCCTCAGCACATGGAAATGCATCAGCTGTTCCCGGTATTGACTTTACAGACGTCCTTTAATGTGGGGCTCAGACAAGGCATCCAGAATAAAACACTTCATATATACGTCATACTTTTTTATCTGTTTTTTGTTACACTTAGTTTTGTGGAACGTTAAAGAGACAAGTTAATGAACTCCTGTGTTTTAATCACGTTAGTGCTCGCATGCGGTTTTAAGAGCTGAGGAATTAAAGCCGTGTTTATCCTGGAATTCTCAGCTCTCGAGTGTACCCGACTGGGAAAATAACCGTGGCGTGAAAAGGCAGTTGTTTTTGTATTGGAAACTCAAACATGCGTGCGCACACACACACACACACACACACACACAGACCCGGCAGCTGTGTGTTCATAGGTCAGTGGCACTATGTCAACGTGCCAGATTTTGCCCGAGCGCGCCCATCACTCGCGAGCTCAACCCCACCCAGCAGAGCCACATGTCAGCATCCAGCACGTTGTAGCAGCGTCTGATCAAAAGTGACTAGCCCTCGCTCCCTCTTTTTCTCTTTGACTCTCTCTGCGGCATGGCAAGAAGCTAATCGAGAGTGACAGCTTCCCGCGACTGCTCGCTTGTGGGCTGCTTACGGAACGGGACCGCCGAAAGGGACTGAGGAACGAGTGGGAGGGGAGGGAGGGGAGCTTTTTGGATTTTTGTTGCGTTTATGTCCTGTAGCGACTCTGCAGAGAATGTTGTGTTTTGTCATAGAGAGAAAGGAACAAGTAGAAATTGAAAACAGTTGTTTATTCCAAAAAGCAATAGAGAGAAATTAGTCGTGTCCAAGTGTCAGGAACGGATTTTGTTTTTTAACCAAACCAGACCGAGTGTGGTCACAGAGTTTGGCCTCAGATATAGACAGATGGGGTTCTGGCTTTTGTGTGTGTGTGTGTGTGTGTGTGTGTGTGTGTGTAGTCCAAGGCCAGCAGCTGTCCACAGAACACACAGACATCAAGTACACACTAATTGAAGACAGAGTGTTCCTCTGAGTATTTCTCTGAGTCGTCCTTCAGGACACGTCATGCCGTCAGTGCGGATAGTTCTGTCACATTCAACTAGGGATGAGGATCTTTACACAACTAACCGATTAAATAAACCTCAAGCGCTCTGTGTACATGAGGCAAGCGGTAAAAGTCTGTATAGGGACCTGCTCCGAGCTATCCAGATGCCATGAGCTTTCCAGACGTTTATTTGAAGAAGTCGTCTGTGATTATTATGTCTGGTTTACCGGAGATCAGAGATTTCTGTATACGGAACAAAAATTAATTGTGTAACATTTACAACGTGTACGTCTCTGTGCGAACGTATTGCTTTGACCTCTATTATAACTGCTATCCTGGGGAAGTAACAGCTTAGTTAAATACGGCAAAAACGTCACTCCCCTGTGGAGTCTTTAGCAGTTTAAACTCAGCTCATAATTAGTAAAATAGTTTGGAGCTTCCTGAAGTTAATAATAATAATAATTTTAAAAAAAGTACAATCAAATCCATTAAATTATCCAGTTGACCCATGAACCTGGAATGATTGCACTCATCTTATTCCCATATGTGTTTCAAAATCTCTGCAGCTGTAATTTGAGTGCATAGACAGGAAGTGTGATAACACGCAAGCCAAACAGACAGTAACCGACTTTAACGTGTTGAAGTGTGCCTTGTCTTTACTGTGACTTTTAATGTGTTGTAAATCATCTGCTGATTTCTAGCAGGAAGCGTTTATATGTGTCTGAAAGCTTGCAAACCCACTCTTACACCCTGCTCATTCTGTCTTTCAGAGGGCACCCCGAAAACCTCAGGCAGCTGCAGTCCGGCGCCCGAGTCGCCGCTCAGCTCGGCCGAAGAGTCCGTGAAGAGCGGCGGCGAACCGCACGGCACCACGCAGGCACCGATTACCGAGCCGTCCCCATCCGGAGAGCCAGCGGAGGGCATGCACTCTGGTACCCCACTGCCGCTGCCTTTGACCAACCTCACGCCCTCCGGCCTCAGCATACAAGAAATGGTGGCCATGTCGCCGGAGCTCGATACCTACGCCATCACTAAAAAGGTCAAGGAGGTGCTCACTGACAACAATCTCGGTGAGTAGGAAAACAGCCGGGTTCGATCATCTTGTTCATAAACACAGGGGCTAAAATGCTAAATACTAAAAATAAGCACACCCTGCTTAACTCTTGCACGTGTGATGCTTCTAGCAAAAAGATATCGACACTATTCAAATCCATGGAAGATTTGCATATATTTATACTAGCACATGCTGTTTTTGTAAAGATTTCAGGACAGGAAAACAAAAAAAAGAAGGTTTTGATGAAACTTTGAGATGAAATGATGATAAAGTAAACGTAAACATTCGAGAAAGACACGTATTTTGTTGTAAATGTGGACGGGTGTAAACTTACAGTTTTGCATAAATAACTACAGAGATTTGCATGTCATTTGTATTTGGACAAGCGTGCGTTCCGTGTGCAAGACCTGTAGCGACGTGATGCTACCGTGCGTCTGTTCAGTCAGTTGGCCCTCTGCGTTTGAGACGGAGTGTTCACCTTACTAGCGTCAGTGGACATTGAGATTCTAACCAGATAAATTCAGAGAGACATTTGCATATTCATTTGCACAAGGATGTGGGCGTGCGGCGTATCCTGACCTTTAATAGAGACGCTGTCATGTTTTCGGTCTTCTCTCGTATCACGCCAGCGGTGCAGAGTTACCGAGGGCAGTCTGGATGTCTGGAGCGCTCCTGTGTACCTGTCTACAAAAGGGACTTTTAAACAGATAATATTTCAGAGTATGTTTAAAAGCTATACCTCCCCTGCTTCAGAGATTAGATCTTACTTAATCTTTTTTTTTTTCTTGTAGTTGTTTAATACTTTCGAATCAGCAAGGAAGTAGAAAAGAAAGGGGATCAGACAGAACAGCAAACTAGATGGCAAGAGTACTGTAAATCTTACGATGCTACCACCACCGTGCATCACTCGGTACCTTTTTCTGTATGTTTGCGGAGTCTCCGTAATGACTTCACCGGCAATAGATAGGAATAATAAAAGGAAACAAAAAAAACGGAAAGAACAGAATGAAACGGTGGAAAAAAGGGGACGAACATCTGACAGTACAATAGAATAAATGCATCAGTTTATTCCAGTGAAAATCTTCAATATTAATATTTTGAAAAATTATGAAATTATGGAAAAAGTTTCAGGCTTCTGGGAAGTTCAATAGCTCTGATTTTTTTAAACGTATTACCAAATACAGACATGTCATGTGTTTCATTTCAAATGTTTCCACTTCTTGTTGCAGCCCAGAGGTTTACAGCTGGACACCGGCGGTGTTGCTTTATGCGACGTGTGCACAGCAGGGAAGTGATCTCAGCAGGGCCGATCGAGTTAAAGTGACTGAGTTCACTTTTCCACTCGCTGAATTAGGGATGAAGTTATGTCTGCAGGTCGACTGCATTAAGGACAGATGAGCAAAGCCAGGCGCGCCCGTGAAGACGAGTCTGTAATCAGTGCTGACCCTTAAGCACTAAAGAGAACTCCAAATTGTAGTTTTGTTCCCAGAAGCGTTAAAGTTTTCCATCTGCCAGGCCCCAGATAGGTGTTTTCATAACAACTTGGTTATGATGAAGAGTAAGAGGAAAGTGGAGTGCTCCTGTCGAGAGCACGGCTGGCCTACTTTTCTCGCTACAAGCGCCGTTCTGCCTCACATGACTCCTTTCTAATACGTCTGTAGCGTTTCTGGCTGAACCGGGGGAAAAAATTGTTTCTGGTTCGTTTTGAACAGCTCTCCGGATCAGGGATAAACGTCTGTTTAGATCCTACGCCTGTTATTATAATTTTAGGATTAAACCTAAGCTCAGTTCACATGATTATATTCATGATTTATATTCACAAGCACAGAAAAATATGCTGGCTGTCGATGATTTTAAAATAACTGAAGTAGCGATGTGCGAGTGCACTAATGCTGCTGTGTACGTGTGTGTATATGATGCAGGTCAGCGTTTGTTTGGCGAGACCATCCTGGGGCTGACTCAGGGCTCGGTGTCTGACCTGCTAGCTCGGCCCAAACCCTGGCACAAGCTGAGCCTCAAGGGCCGTGAGCCGTTCGTACGCATGCAGCTGTGGCTCAGCGACCCGCGCAACGTCGACAAGCTCATGGACATGAAGCGCATGGAGAAGAAAGGTACGGAAAGAGTGTCCTAAAGAGGGTGAATGTGTACGGGGTATATTTGTGTTTAGTTCTTTATTATGCATTCAGATAGAGTTATAGATTTCTTGCCTTGTAGCCTGAATACCAAATAAAATGCTGTATGTGAATACAGTTGACTCTGGGTTTGTAAGAAACCACACCAAAACAAACAGCATCGTGAAGACCAAGCTTTCAGAGTATCAATTATACAAGTGATGTTCATGTCAACACGTGAAATAAGAATGGCACAAAAGCAACTCTGCCTTTTCGAAATGTCGGTGTGGAAAAGAAGGGATTAGTCCAAGAAGCAAATCTGAACACGATGCTACCACCACCATGTTCTCAGAGTGAGTCGCAGCATAAACATTTTTTGCTCATGACTCATTTATTTTTTACTTTTTGCCAAAGTCCAAACAGGACTTCTGTAATAATACCTTGCTTTGTCGAGTGTCTGGGATTTTGCTGAAATACACAAACTCCAGTCTGAGAAAGCTATGGCTCTTACCAGCTCCTTCAGAATGAACCAAGGCATTTTGTTTGCTTCTCTGACTAAAGCCCTCCTTGTGCAGTCACTGGCATTTGATTCCCTCCGACATCTTTCAGTTCTTCTGATCAGCTTTTTTATTCCGTATAAAGTCTTAGATGTCATTCGTACACTGCTTTTTTTGGTTGGTCATTAGAGACGGGCTTGTGAAAACCAAACATCTACAAAAAAGACAAAAACTATTCCAAAATTTTCACTTGTGGGCATAAAGTGGATATATTCATGTACTGTATATTCTACACACATTCATGATACTTATTGAGCTGTATGTGATGTAAAATAAAAAAAGAAAAAACTTTAATTAATTTGTCTGTACACTTTATCTATAACGACGCGTGTAACTGTGCACCAAACGAACTCAGAACTAACTAGCGTTCAAACTCACGTTCAGATATTCTGAGTGCGATCAACTGGTTTCATCCAACTGCTGAAGCCATGGTTTGCTTTTAAAACCTGTCCATGATCTCGCTGTAGAAGGGTAATGATCTGCAGAGGGGTACAAAAGACAAAGCATTAGATGTACCCTGGAACACCATGAAGACCGTCAATAACAAGTGGAGAAAATGGGGCACCGCAGTGACATTACCAAGAACAGGAAGTCCCTCCAAAATTGACGAAAAAACAAGATGAAAACTCATCAGCGAACTCTTAAGAAGCTGCAGAATGTGATTTCTTGTATTCATCTGTGCTGTGGGGTACGATGGCTGGATGGCATATTGCCATAGTATACAATCAGGCTAAACCATGTTGTATAACGTTTTATATTCTATTGAAACTATGGTAGAAATTAAGGGCGTGGTTAGAGATATGTTTGGCGCAAAAACTAAAACAGCTCCTTACCTAAAGAGCCACAGTGAAGCATGGTGGTGGCAGCAACGTGCTCTGGAGCTGCTTCTCTTCAGCTGGGACTGGGGCTCTGTTTCACATACAGGTGTCTGTTAGACAGGTGAAGATAAAGACACATTTCACCCTCCAGCACGACAACGACCTAAAATGCATGTATGGGCATATATGTGTAAGATAGAGAGAGTGAGAGAGAGACAGAAAGAGTGAGAGAGAGAGACAGAAAGAGTGAGAGAGAGACAGAAAGAGAGAGAGAGAGAGAGACAGAAAGAGAGAGAGAGCGTGCAGTTGCTCTTTCAAAACATATATATTTCCTAACCCTTACAAAAGCATGTCTTTATTTTATAGTCATTTTCATAGGCACTCATCAGTTCCTCCTCAACTATTCTACTCGCTCTCTCTCTCGCTCTCTCACTCTCTCACTCCTCCTCAGGGAGTCATCCCCTCTGCGCTGTCAGCCCTCATCAGGCACCACCATGCCACTTTTTTCATTACATGTGACAGGCCATAGCCTCTCTTATTCTGAGTCCTGTGAGCTCATCATCATCCTCTCTCTCTCTCTCTCTCTCTCTTTCTATTTCTCTCTCTCTCTCTCTCTCTCTCTCTCTCTCTCTTTCTATTTCTCTCTCTCTCTATTTCTCTCTATCTCTCTCTCTCTCTCTCTGACTCTCTCTTACTCTCTCTTACTCTCCCTCTCCCTCTCCCTCTCTCTCTCTCAGCCTGAAGTAAAGCTAAGTGAACATTCTTGGAGTGATTAGGCCTGTTTAACGCTTCTTTCTGGCATCACTGCTCTCTTTCCTGGCATGGATGCTCGGCTCACACACACACACACACGCACACACACACGCTTCAGAACCCAGTGTATGTTTGTACATGCCCCTTCAGTGTCAGAGACGTGTTGAACTAGATGTCTCACTAAACTGCCCTGATATAAACAGCGATAGACCCGTGACCTCAGATACCATCCCAGAGATGAGCAAGAGCGAAAGAAGTTCACAGAGTGACCCCTGCTCAATAAACCAGCCCGATGGCATAGTGATGAGCAATCACGACCCCTCCAGCAGCTCCAGTTAGAGCTTCGCTTCAGGCTTGTGACCTCTACAAAGTTAAACTGAGAGAGTTTACAGAATACAGAGCCAGGCTTGAAGCAAAAGCCGTGCCTTTAACTCTATTGCTGATATTATTACTCTCTGTGTGTGTGTGCATACAACACTGAATTTATTTATGCCTAACATTATCCTCAACAAGCTGAATTCACTGTAATAACCCAGAGAATCGACCGCAGATGTTTACGTCATTAAAACATGATTTCATCGGGCTGTTAGTCTCCAGTTCTATTTTTTTATTATTTATTTATTTTATTGGCTGCACTTTGCCCATCAGCGTAGAGCTAGATTTATGAATTATGAATCTCAGTTGAGCAGTAAATTTTGAAAACGTTCCTCCAATATGGAAAGCATGTCGTCATAATCAAAATAAATGATGTGAGCTTTTATCCCTGTGGACTTTCTGAAGCACATTGCTTTATAGGTTCAGTGCAATGCTGACACCTGGTGGTGCTCTTTAATTTATAGACCGCACCTGAAACGCAGGCTTAAATCGTGCGTCTCGTTTGTCGGTCTGTAGATTCCTTCGTCTGCTCTAAATGGGTTGATTCACTGGTAATGTTGTTGTTGCTATGGCAGCAGGATAAACACAATTCCAGACTCTTGTCTCGGAGTGTTAATTTGCTCTTGATTTCTCAGGGAAATTAGTTTTCTTTTATCTTATTATATGTATTGTGACTCCACAAACACATTGGAAGGAGTCTCCGGTGTCGGGTAAACTGCACAGACGTGCCGTTATTAGAAAGTAAGCAACTTGTGGGTTGTAAGAGCTTCATGTCAGGCGTTTTATTACTTAGACAAATATCTATGCATGATTGTGTAAGCGACCCAACTTGGTACCTGACGGCCACCGCTCTGACCGACGCTCCCTGTTTTCACAGCATACATGAAGCGACGCCACAGCTCAGTTAGCGATACCCAGCCCGTGGAGACTGGCCTGATGGGGTCAGACTTCGGCCCAGGCACCAGCCCTCAGCACCACCCTCAGCAGCATCTGAAGAAGCCACGGGTGGTTCTGGCTCCTGAGGAAAAGGAGGCACTGAAGAGGGCCTACCAGCAGAAGCCCTACCCCTCTCCCAAAACCATTGAGGAACTGGCAACCCAGCTCAACCTCAAAACCAGCACCGTCATCAACTGGTTCCACAACTACAGGTACCTTCTGAAACACATGACCTTACTAACATTAGTCCATGTCTTAAGACGGAGTTTTGTTTCATCGGTCATGAATTTGTGTGTGAATTTTGCTCAATTTATATATGATCCTAAACAACAGTTACAAAAACTTAGGAAGCATAAAACAATAAAACATGAGGAAATCCTCTCATTCTCTCTCTCTCTCTCTCTCTCTCTCTCTCTCTCTCTCTTTATCTCTCTCATGCTCATTCTCTCCTCTCTCTCTCATTCTTTCTGTCTCTCACTGTCTCTCTCTCACTCTGTCTCTCTCTCTCTCTCTCTCTCTCTCCCTCTCTCTAGGTCTCGTATTCGCCGAGAGCTCTTTATTGAGGAGATTCAGGCAGCAGGATCAGGCTCGGCTTCAGCAGGTGAGGGCGGCTCCCCGTCAGTCCAGGCAGGAAAAGGAAGTGATGGTTGCGACGGCACGGATTCAGATGGCACAGCTGAAGGCAGACACGATGCCCCCGGCGAAGAAAAGCCCACCTCCGGTCCCGAGGACGTGCCCAAGGAGCCCACTCCGTCTAACTCGCCGACCCCGAGACCCCCCACTACCTCAGCCACCGAAGGACCTGGCACCAGCGGGCACCAGGGCGGCACCTCGGCCCTCGGCCTGTTCGGCTTCTCGCGTAACCCCAAGGACAACAGCCTGCGTAAAAAGAAAGCCGCCAACCTCAATAACATTATCCACCGGCTGGAGAAAGCCGCCAGCAAAGAGGAGCCGTCCGAATGGGAGTTCTGAGTCCTCGCTAGCGTCCACACCCACACACTCACCCTCCCCACTACCCCCAATCAGACCTAGGAGGAGACACTTTCCTCCCGAGGGCATAGCCAAAGTCAAGTGCGGCCATGAGACTTTTATTTTATAAAAAGGAGAAAGAAGTGAATAAGTGCAGTAGTGCGTGTAAGAAGAGGAAGCGGATCGTTCCGGATTCTTGTACCGAGATGAAGCACTTAGCCGTCCCGTTGGCCACGGCGCCCAAATAAACCACCCCAAACTCAGCATTAAGCTGCCTCGCTCTCTCATCTAGGGCTCTTTCCTTCAAAAGGCACACTTCAAGGAGAGGATCAGCACACTCACCTCAAAAGTGCGCACAGACTCCGAGCTCTGATTCTTCACACTGTTGATTTGAGTTACTGTTACACTTATTTTTTATTTTTTGTCTCTCGTTTTTTTTTTTTTTTTTTGTAATCGACGTGTGTGTGTGTAATATTTTTAACCTACTTCATAATGTCTGGCTGAAAAACAAGAGGAATGAGAACAAAAAAAAAAGACAAGACACAGTTACTGAAGGAAAGGTTTTGGAAGTTCATCCTCACATTTCCTGTCTCTCCCTCCACAAGCGCCATCTAATGGCTGAGGACCTTCTGCATTTCTTCACCTTTTTTTTTTTTTTCAACAGGAAGTCCTCTGATGAAGAACAAGGTCTTTTTATATATATATATATATATATATATATATATATATATATATATATATATATTATACACACACACGCATATAGCAATTTGGTTGCCACTAAGAGATTGCACAGTCTATTGACTCTAAAGGACAAAAAAGTGATACAAAAAATACACTTTTTGGAAGGGAGAATTAACTTAAGGAAAAAAAGTTTTAAAACTTTGGATAGAAAAAAAATCACGAATTCACAATTTTTTTGTACATCTAAAAAAGGTGCAAGGTTTAAAGAAGAAAAAAACAAATGAACGGACATATCGTGGTAGCTGACTGCCATTTCGTCACGTAGAGCTCTAACGGCGCGCATCGACTTCACGCTTCACGCCACGTTATAGCGTTTTAGATCACGTTCAAGACACGAAAAATGATCAACCGAAGCAGAGATTATAACAAATCGAGTCTAGACGATTAATAAGGCCCTGCTTGATTATAAAAAAATAAAAAAAAAACAAAAAACGTTGGCATCTGTTGCAGGATGGAGGACAAGAGGACTGTGGGGTTATAGTACTGTACTCATTAGTACTCATTAGACACAAGTGGTACTGTTAAGTCTTCGGTCAGGGTTTTAGTTTTTCCTCTGACGTCGCCACGAGATGCACAGTTCACTTTAAAACAAAAAACAAAACGCACTCCACGATTCGGCCGCGATCCAGGCGTGCGTGTGTGTGCGTGCGTGTGTGCGTGCGTGCGTGCGTGTGTGCGTGAGAATCCGAGGGATTTATTTTAAGGTGAACTCGACTCCTAATTTCGTTCCCTCCTCCTCCTTCCTCCTCCATTATCAAGTCTCTAAAAGTTACCTTGGTTAAAAAAAAGTTACCAGAAGTACTGTTACGTTTGTCAGCGTTTGAACCGAGCACACGCGAGCACCAAGTAACGTGATACCAAAGTGTTGCTTCATATTTCTTAACCAGATGCATTTCTTCCTCGCTTAAAAAAACTATATATAATAATTGTAATCGTGCTCCAACCAAATTTCTGTTAGGGAAAAACTCCTCATTGGTATCTGTGCAGCATATTGGCGTGTATTTTTTATTTTTTATTTTTGGTCTCTCTCTCTCTCTCTCTCTCTCTCTCTCTCTCTCTCTCTCTCTCTCTCTCTCTCTCTCTCTCTTTCTTTTTAAACTGGAGGTAGCCCATAAAGATGATGCGCCTTGCGTACAGACGCCGCCGTCCTCTCGAACCCTGAACAAGCTCTCAGTGCCTGTTATAATCCACTGCCTCCCTTCTGTACATGTGTACGTGTGTGTCAGCTTGTGTATGAGATCAGGTTGTACATATTACACACACATGTAGAGTGCACAACTGCCCCACTTCGTCCCTCTTTTCTCATAAGCTGTTATGTTATAACCAATCATTAGCATTAATAGGCTTCTAATGAAGTAGTGGATTTAATTCCTTTTGTTCGTTCGTTGTTGTTGTTTTTTTTTAAACGTTTTTATCGCCATATCCTTAAGCATCATATAGAGTTACGAGTTTATTCGGCTTATTTATAGGTGCTGTGTTTTTTGTTTTTATGAATATGTTCGTTTTTTATTGAGTATCGTTTTATAAGAGGGCGAGTCGTTTATTTTTGTTTGTTGTGTTTTTTTGTTTGTTTTATAATTTTTAGACTGATTTTAGACTGCCGGCAGTATTGGGTAATATTTACAAGATTTAGTTCTCGTTACGTTGTATATTAATGAATTTTCTGCAGATTATTTGAACTCGTTTAAATTACTTTTGAATTCTAACGATGTCACTTCAAAAACGATCACGGCGGCATTTAATGGCTGACTAAAATAGCTGTTCACTTTTTATCGTACGTTTGATTTATCGTTACTCTTTCTCACGTAGTACGAAGCATCGTGGCTCTTTCGTATCCTCCGATATACTGATCTCGTTTTGACGTGTCTGGGAATCCTGTTTCTTCATTTTTATTACTTTAGCGAGCGTGTTTCGTACCTCTCAGGCCCTGTGTACACTGGCGTTTCTATCTCTGCGCTTCAGAGAGTGTGGACTTCCCTAAATGTTGTGTTCGGGACACTGCAGATGATCGCCGTGCGTGAGCGTGTGTGGTGTGTGTGTGTGTGTGTGTGTGTTTGCGCGCTTGGATCTTCGTACGCTGGTTGTTTTGGTTGATGGCGTGTTTTTTTTCCCCACCCACACACTTCATTCTGTTAAAATTCTGCACTATTACAGCATTAAGGTTCGTCTATATTGTAGACGAGGTTTAAGGAGAACTTGGCGTTCGTGCTTTTTTTTGGACTCATCATCAGTACGATCGCCCTTAAAGCCGTTTCAGAAACTTTAAAAAAATAATTATAATCCGAAAACACGAGCTGATTCACCGTCAACGTGAGCTCAGGATTTATTTATCAACAGTAAGGTTTTATATCCTCGAATCTGTCCTCACTATAGCACAGTTAGAGCGATGAGTGAATTAAAGCCCCAGAGCAGGTGCTATAGTGGGTTTTATCACATGGAGAGATGTTTAGGACTCCCTCTAGTGGTCAATTACTTTAATTTAGCGATTTCTGTTTTAATAATAAACCCCGATATATAATTATTCCGTCTTCTTCCACGCAACATACAGTAGACTGTTAACAGTAGGCTTCGGTTGCTAAGCAACGTGATGGACGGAGCAGTAAGTTTGTGATGGGTGATTGGTTTATATATAATAAGGTTATTGTTCCGCACTCGCACGTGCGTATAACCAAAAACATTCGCATTCGGATATCGAATATAAAATCAAATCAAAGCAACATGGAAATGTTGAAAATGTATTTCTACACATAACATTTAAGGGCACTGACTTTTTTTTTTAATTGGCAATAAAATTAGTTAAATAAAAAAATATATTACGACAAAGTAAAATGTGGAATTTTAAACGTTTAATCAGGATTATTTTTATTTTTAATTTTTTTTTTTTTATTTCATCTAAAAGAGTAGAATTAAGAGTAGAATTCATTCAGACAGCTCTAATATCCGAGCTATTGAGCTCTTTCTCAGTCCCAATGTCTACCCCCAGTGCAGCGGCGTGAATACTGAGCACACAGCTATGGTCTAGGAATCGTTTGCACTTATTATCCATATCATTTCATCTCACTTCTTTTCAGCCGGATGATGTTTGGCCTTCTACTGCACTGCATCCCGCTTTCAAAGCACAAAGACCGAGGTCAGAAGTTGAGAAACGAAAAAAACGTCTGCGGAACCGGGGAAAGTTTCCGAGCCGTTACTGCCGTCGAGATTATTGCAAACTTCGCAAAAGCCCTTTACAGGTTCAATGAATCGTCTTGGCAAGCACTTAAAGCAGCACACTGCGATTTGCGTTTCGCAAATAAATAAATAAATAAAACTAAATCCCTTCTTTTTCTGCACCCAGTGCATCTTTATTTTAATCTCATACTCATTTAAACCTGGTAATGCAATTACCGTCATATCGGAACTATAAATCTAAAAGGTTTTAAACCCAAATCCACACAAATTTCTCATTGCCTTTCGAGTTCCAAAGTTAAAGCACTCGCATATTTTACACCTTAATATGCCCTGATGTTAGATTTGTAGCTAAAGCACTTCCAGATTGCACAGTAAAACCCTGTGGCTGATCACTGACAAAGCACAATCGTACACCGCTTCAGGATTGGATCGGCGGGGACAAAAACGAAGGCCTCGTTTTTCATTTTTAATTCTTTTTTTTTTTTTACGTTGTTGCTTAGACACGTCGAGTCTGAGATTCTCCCCTCACGTGTCGAGTGCCTTCTCACCTCGTGAGATCGTCGTTTACGAGGATCGCTCCAAAGTTTCCGTATTACTACAAAACACTAAGACAACCGTTCGGGTTTTTAGAACTGTTTATAGAATAAAAGACGCCGTGTCGTTAATCCAGATCAAATTACATTAAAAAAAAAAAAAAAGTCTGAACACTAAACTTCGGCTGTCTCTCCAGAACTCAAGCTCAGTACTCATCCCTGCTCTTTTTCTTTTTTTTTTTCTCCCCAATCGTTTTTTTTTTTAAACGAAAAAATAAAACCCGCCCGTCCTCAAACGCACGAATGCCAAGTTCTTCTCCCGTCTTTAACATTTCATCGGACTCGTCAGAAAGCTTTCAGCAGCCCCACACATTTTTACTTCCTTTAGGGCTTCACACGTCTGATTAAATCCTCCAGGTTTTGCAGATTTACTGAATTATGTATGGTTTAATTTAACATGGATGGATCTCCTTTCTCTTGGTGCTCGAGGCTGATTTATTTATTTTTATTTCTTTTTCCCTCCTTTTGTTTGTTCGTTCGTTCACCAGTGCGTGTGGCTGTTTTGTACTGACTGGTCAGTGGAAGATATTTAGTTTTGTCTTATGTGAAGTTATTCATACACTGATGAGAACACTGAGTTACGTGACTTGAATGGATCCGTGTTGAAGTTTTTGTTGTTGTTTTGTTTTTAACGTGTCGTCCTGCTCTTTTTGTTCTTTTACGTATCTGTTACATGATCCGATGAAGAATTCAGACCCATGATTTCATCTGCTGTTTGGTAATTGTCCGGGGAAACAAATTTTTAAAAAAAAAAAAAAGAGAGAGAGAGCGAGAGAGAATCCTTTACAGCAGCTCTTTTTAAAGAAACCAAATACTGTACTAAAACGGGTTATTGTGTGCATGCGAGTGCATCTATCAGGTCAACAACGTTTGTTTTGTTTTTTGTTTTGCATCGGTTCCTTAATCACGTATCGCCTAATCCCCCTTCCATCTGTTTTATTCCCCCCTTAACTTGAGCTCAGGCGAAAAGAAAAACAAAAACATACACTTTAATTCGTTTGTTTCATTCCACTTCAAATCAACTGAATTTCAACACCATCGCTTTAAGACCTCAAAAGATTTAACGACGAAGCTCCGTATCGAAGAACCCAATCCTTTCGCTCACGACCCGACTGCTGTTAGTTTCCGTTCGTTTCGTTCTTTACGTAAAGCACTGATCCGTTCCTGAGAAGGTTCTAGATAATCCAGGGAAGTTCTTGGATTGTGTAAAAGAAAGAAAGCCTGGTTCAGATGCTTGTAAATTCACACCACTGCTCAAGAAAGAAAAAGAAACAAGTCTGACTCGGTGGTGGACTGAGAACCTGGACACAGAGGCAGATGAGTGACTTCATTAGGGTGTCGTTTTTGTTAAAAGACATTTATTTTGTTTTAGGTGCTCGAAGACAGGCGTGTAATCACAAAACGTTATAGATATATACACTCATATAGGGATGCATCGATACTGTTATAGAACAGTAGACTGTTAATACTGATACTTAGTGTTAAGCAATCGAGGTCACGTGACATTTTATTTAACTCACTTTATAATGATGGAGATCGTCATGCTGCATTCACACACACAGGCAGAAAGCGACCGGAGTTCATTCGTTTTCAGTGAGAGCTGATTTCAGTGACTGATTGTAGGTGTGTTGATCAGAGCGACTAAGTTGAGAAACTTTATGCAAACACGGAGCGACAGTTGATTTTATCAGCAACCCGCCGATAAACGTTATTATAATGGCAACGCATGCCGGCCACGTCACAGTACCGCGACTGGAGACTCGGGCGTGTGAAGGCTGCATCATTGTTGGTAAAATCTGAAAGAAGGTGCAGAGCTCAGTGTTCAGAGCTGTGTTCAGTGCTCGCTGAATTGAACTGTTCTGTGCACACAGGCATTTTTAACCATCAGCGATTCTGCTCAGCCACTCACACGCTCTGTATCAAAGATGTTTTAGCAGATTATCGGTATCGTATGTAGACGCTGGAACAGCTAACGTACATGATGATGATTCTGCAAGTTTGTTTTTGATCATTTTAATAAAAAAAATCTATTCGCAAGTTCTCTCAGGCCACAATCTTCAGCTTTGAGTACAATTAATTAGCCACAGTTTCAGAGGATATCAGTCTCTGTACCGATGCATCCCTATTTCTAACAGGTAGAATATGTGCAAATTTTCTTAAGAAATCAGGAACCTAAATGCAAACGCTGTCCATAAATGGAGAAGAACGGACATCACTCGCACTCTGTCGTTACACGCCGACTCGACCCTGACTTTATTTCAGAGCATCCGGTCCGCCTTCCGTCGTCTTCATTGCGTTGGCCTCAACAGAGAATTGTGACTTTCTTATGAGCGGATTTTGTGAATTCCAGATTGAACTGTTATTTTTGTACGGAAGTAAATCAGATATTCTATACACCACCATGCAAAACGTTGTACAGGTTTTACCGAGACATATCGTACTGTGTCGAGCTGTTACTCTTCGGTGTCGTATCATGCGTGTTTTGATGGTAGCGGACGTGCACAGGACGACACCGGCCTCTTTATCAGGACTAACGAGCCTCCGTTGTCCTGTAGCGGATATGAAGTGGATTCTTCTGAGCTGAGCGGAATCACTGGGACACCGACACGCCGAGTCGTGTAGCTGGTTTTATGTTTATGGATTTGTAAGTTTGTTTCCTATGACGTTTATTTTAAAGCATTATAAAGCGTGACTGCGTAGAAGCGAACGGCTCACGTTTTTTTTATTTTTATTTTATTGAAAGCTTTTGGACTAACGTGTCGATTTAAGTGTCATGAATCTGTCCATCGTCTCAAATCTCGAACGTCTAGAGGGCGAGCAAGTTTTTGGTGATTAAATAAATAAATAATAAGAAGAAGAAGAAAAAATCCCAGTTTGTTTGCTATAGCCGGCTCGGATCATGGGGTTGATGGGAATCGTAGTCTTTGCTGCTAACAGGAGTCATATTTTTTTCCCACGTCGATTTGACGATTCGTTTAAATCATCGGTCGTAATCTTAATCCGGGTTACAAAAGCATTTTGTAAGAAGTTGTTTCAGAGATTACACTTAGTCATTTGTATTTAAAAAAAAAATCAATAAAAAAAATCAACAAAAAAACTCTACTTATCGGCCGTTTTGTGGCTCTTCACACTCTTTGATCACTTTACTACTTCAAGCCACCCTGCCAGATTTCTAGTCTTTTTTTCTAAAGGACAGTTTTCCAGCTTGAAGCTTTGGAAAGCCGGGACACTACTTTAATATCTGGGGTGGGATTATATCAGGACTGACACATAAACCAACAAAAACAAACAAAAAAAAGAGGGGGGCGGGGATTTGGGGCCACACCCACACCCTGCCTTAAAAGTGCCAGAGGCCTCAAAGCTCCCTCGTGTACATGGTGTATTACATACAGGGGGGAAATAAGTTGTATTTTGTCCACTAGCGTTTGATAAGCACTCACTACGAACGGGTTTAAGATGTAAACACACAGTCCAAATAATAAACAACGAAAATAACGATAAAAAAAAAACAAAAAATAAAAAACGAAGAACACGATTACTTTCTATGTATAGTATGTGTAAGAAGATGTACAAACTTTATCAGATGATATTTCGAGAAGACTTTCGAGAGAAACGCTCCGAAGGCCAGATGACTTTGTGTGTGTGTGTGTGTGTGTGTGTGGGGGGGGGACGAATACGGATCATGCCAAATACTAAGATTATGTCAGACGTTCCCTGAGACTCTGTTGAGGTGTGTGTGTCTTGACGTGGTTTTGTATGGAGTGTGTGTATATACTTTTTTGTGTTTATTGGAATTTTGCGCTCTCTCTCTCTCTCTCTCTCTCTCTCTCTCTCTCTCTCTCTCTCTCTCTCTCTCTCTCTCTCGTTCTCTGGTTAGTGCTTATCTTGACTAAACACCAGTCATTCTGAGGTTTGTATTTAGGAGAGTGTGACCGCAGATGAGATTTGTCTGGCTCCAGTTTGGGTGCACACACACACGCCCCAGACTCATAAGTCAGTACTAAGGTTTAGGGTGTGTGTGTGTGTGTGTGTGTGTGTGTGTGTGTGTGTTCAACATGCTCACTGACTTTCAGTTTCTCTCTGTTTTGTTTTTTTGTTTGTTTTTTCAATGCAAGTGATTGATGTTTGAGTGTTTTTTCCTTCCTCACACTTTTCCACTAGATATGGTGCCATACACCTGAATAGAGCGATTCTGCAAAGCAATCCCATCATGCCTCTGAACGTAGACCCACTGAATCACCATCCTTGAAGTTATTGTGAGATTTAAAAAGACTAAGCGATCTTCCCGAACTCCACCTTGTGTGTGTGTTTCAGTGTGACCTCGTCACTTCAGTCTGCATGAGCATTTTATACTTGTACTGCCTTTCTCTCCCTCTCTTTCTCTCTCTCTCTCTCTCCCCCCCTCTCTCTCTCTCTATCTGCACCTCCCAGCCTCACGGTAGGTTCGGGGTTTAATTTCACGTTTGTTTTCCTCTGATCTTTGTGTTAGTTTTTGTTTTGTTTTGTTTTTTTTCTTTCCGGTATATATATATTTTTTTTGTGTCATGTAGTCTGTTCTCAGCACTGTAAGACAGTCCCTTATACAATATGGAGAAGCAATATCACTGTAAGAAATCTTCACAATGTATTATTATTATTGTTACTATGATTATGATTATTCACTAGCACCCTAGGTGTGATAATTGAAGTAAATATCTTTTATACAAACACAGATGGCTTGAGTTCCGTCCCTTTATTTATCCTCGTCTCCGATGCACACATTTTTAAGTACGAGGACGCAAACGTTCACCAAATTTGGTGACTCGCAGCGAGAGAAATTCAGGATTTAGCTGGAATAAATATGCAAGTTTTATAGCAGTTTGTATTTTTTAAAGCATCTGTTCATCTTTCTGCGGCAGAAATAACACCGGGGTTTGTTTTTTCCTTCGAAGTGGGAAATCCTGAAACTCAGGGATGAGTCTGTTACAGTATAACGGTGTCGTCACGGTAACGAGACGCCGTGTCCGGCACCTTCTGCTTTACACTTAACACACCACACTGTGGGGTTTATTTTCTGTGCTGATTAGAGTCTGAGAGCGAACTCGTAGCTTTCCCTGTGATTAAACCGTGCTAATGACACAAGAAATCCGTAACATGGAGTTAATAAGGTTTGGTGTCTCCTCGGGTAATATCGGCACAGCCGAACCTGTTCCATCTCTTTTCCCACGTGTGTTATCGATCGTTAAGAATACATCCTCACTACAGGTAAGTTCATCTGTTCTCGGATACCAGAAAATGGTTTGAGTAAAAAGTAACAATAAGTGAATAGAATTTTAAGTCTCTTGACAGTTGAATTCAGTTCTTTGATGATGTGATGTTTGTGACACAATTTAATGTGTGTGTGTGTGTGTGTGTGTGAGACAGGACGCTACGCTGCGCTTCAGGTGGAGTTTTCAGCTGCCGTAAAGACCAGTGCCGAGCAGAAGGAGCTTATCTTCAAACTGGAGCATGACCTGAGTACCATCCAGGCCATGTCCTCCCTGTCACGCCCCGAAGCTGAGGTACACCACACACAGTAGAGACGCCAGCACACAATGGGAGATCGCAATGACATGAAACTCGACGTTCACACGACTTAGTGCTAAAGCTTGAGATTTGTGTCCTCTAGGGGGCGGACCTGAGCGCCATGGACCGAATCCCTGAGCCTATTAAAGAGGCTACGGCTCTGTTTACAGGTAATGCACACAAACTACATATTGTGTACCACATGAAGCTGGGACAGTCTATGTAAATTTGTGTGTGTGTGTGCGCAGGATTAGGTGTCTCCTCTCAGACTGAGCTTCCTCATGGTCAGATGGACTCTCTGCTGTCCATCATCTCCAGCCAAAGAGAGAGATTCCGAGCTCGCAACCAGGAACTGGAGACTGTAAGTGTCCTTACACTCGTGCCCTTTTTCCCTCAAGTTCACTCACGCCCTTGTTCACTCGCGCCCTTGTTCCCTCAAGTTCACTCATGCCCTTGTTCCCTCAAGTTCACTCACACCCTTGTTCCCTCAAGTTCACTCACGCCCTTGTTCACTCGCGCCCTTGTTCCCTAAGTTCACTCACGCCCTTGTTCACTCGCGCCCTTGTTCCCTAAGTTCACTCACGCCCTTGTTCCCTAAGTTCACTCGCGCCCTTGTTCCCTAAGTTCACTCGCGCCCTTGTTCCCTAAGTTCACTCACGCCCTTGTTCCCTAAGTTCACTCGCGCCCTTGTTCCCTAAGTTCACTCGCGCCCTTGTTCCCTAAGTTCACTCGCGCCCTTGTTCCTTAAGTTCACTCGCGCCCTTGTTCCCTAAGTTCACTCGCGCCCTTGTTCCCTAAGTTCACTCGCGCCCTTGTTCCCTAAGTTCACTCGCGCCCTTGTTCCCTAAGTTCACTCGCGCCCTTGTTCCCTAAGTTCACTCGCGCCCTTGTTCCCTAAGTTCACTCGCGCCCTTGTTCCCTAAGTTCACTCGCGCCCTTGTTCCCTAAGTTCACTCGCGCCCTTGTTCCCTAAGTTCACGCGCGCCCTTGTCCACTCGCGCCCTTGTTCCCTTTATTCCCTTGTACCTATAATCCACTCACTACCTTATTCTTCAAGTAATCTACAATTGAATAAAATTCATAATAAAATACAATATAGAGAATAATTAATCACTCTTTAAGCACAAAAAAACCTTTCTCCTCTTTTCACTCTCTTTTTTATTTCTTTTTTTTTTCCCATCTGTTCACTGGTCATGATCGTTGTTTTTTTCATTCATTTCTTTTTTGTGTCTGTGTATATATTTATCTCTTGTTTATTTTCTTTGCTCTCTCTCTCTCTCATCTCATGCCATTTCTCTCTGCCTCTCAGGAGAATCGTTCTCTGCAGCAGACTCTGCAGGTTCTGCAGTCAGAGCTGGACAGTCTACGTGCTGACAACATCAAGCTGTATGAGAAGATCAAGTTCCTGCAGAGTTACCCAACCAGAGTGAGTCCTCAGACCTGCAGCTCTGACATCCACAGTTTCTTACAGTGGGTCAGATGTATGATTCGCACAGAGAGATGTGATTCACACAGAGGGATATGATTCGTACAGAGGGATATGATTCGCACAGAGAGATGTGATTCACACAGAGAGATGTGATTCACACAGAGGGATATGATTCGTACAGAGGGATATGATTCGCACAGAGAGATGTGATTCACACAGAGGGATATGATTCGTACAGAGGGATATGATTCGCACAGAGAGATGTGATTCACACAGAGAGATGTGATTCGTACAGAGAGATGTGATTCACACAGAGAGATATGATTCGCACAGAGAGATGTGATTCGTACAGAGAGATGTGATTCACACAGAGAGATGTGATTCGCACAGAGAGATGTGATTCACACAGAGAGATGTGATTCACACAGAGAGATGTGATTCGCACAGAGAGATGTGATTCGTACAGAGAGATGTGATTCGCACAGAGAGATGTGATTCGCACAGAGAGATGTGATTCACACAGAGAGATGTGATTCACACAGAGAGATGTGATTCACACAGAGAGATATGATTCGCACAGAGAGATGTGATTCGCACAGAGAGATGTGATTCACACAGAGAGATGTGATTCACACAGAGAGATGTGATTCACACAGAGAGATGTGATTCACACAGAGAGATGTGATTCACACAGAGAGATGTGATTCACACAGAGAGATGTGATTCACACAGAGAGATGTGATTCACACAGAGAGATGTGATTCACACAGAGAGATGTGATTCACACAGAGAGATGTGATTCACACAGAGAGATGTGATTCGTACAGAGAGATGTGATTCACACAGAGAGATGTGATTCACACAGAGAGATATGATTCACACAGAGAGATGTGATTCACACTACACAATTATGACCATTTGTGAACTGATGTATGAAGAGGAAAAATAGCACCATGAGCGTGTAACGATTCCCTATTTAAAAAAAAAAAGCCTTTGTTAATAGTTTAATGTGCTACAGAGGACAAATGTGCTCTATATATAAAATCTACATCACACTGTTATTACAGGCTAAGTTCACTGACGCTGATGTGTGTGTGTGTGTTTAGAGTGGAGGCAGTGATGACACTGTGATGCGCTACTCTTCACAGTACGAGGAGAGGCTTGACCCCTTTGCCTCCTTCAGCAAGAAGGTGAGACGAAACTCACGCCGATCACTGACGTGTTTAACTGACATCACTACAGAGTAAAGCTTTACGTGAGATCTCACCATCTTAAATTTTCTGTTTTCAGGAGCGCCAGAGACGATATCTAAGTCTCAGCCCATGGGACAAGGCTACCCTTAGCTTGGTGTGTTCCTCTCTCACACACACACACACACACATTCATTTGTACACATAAACATTTTCCCTTCTTTTTCAGGAACAATTCCAAGCACTTTAACCGTACATTTCCATACAAACATAAACACTTACAGATTCGGTGTCTGTATTTCAGGGTCGTGTCATCCTGTCCAACAAAATGGCCAGAACTATCGCTTTCTTCTACACCCTCTTCCTCCACTGCCTGGTGTTTCTGGTAATGAGCAATGCGTCTGTTATTTTTATCCACTTTTTAACTGTACGTACAATAGAGACACTGTTCCCTCGCTTAACGATTAGCAGCATTACGTCTGATGATAATAAATCTGCAGTAAATAAATATAAACATGAGCTGATTAAGGATCGGGATAAAGATGTTTTTTTGTCAGACAACGAACTATAAGCGTACTAGCGAACGTTAGCTAGAAACGCAGCTACATTTGCTAGCTGGCAATACTGTGTACCTGAAATGGAGCGTTGGCTTTTGTTTGGTTTTTTTTTCTGTATAAGAAGTAATTGCTTGATATAGTTGTAATATATGATCTTGTAATATTAATGTGTTTCAGGTTCTTTATAAAACAGCCTGGAGTGAGAGCATTGGCCGTGACTGTGCTGCATACTGTGCTAAGAAGTGAGTGCTTTCTTTCTCTCTCTCTGTCTCTCTCTCTCTGTCTCTCTCTCTCTCTCTCTCTCTCTCTCTCACCTTCTCTTCAGCACTGCCACAGGAGTTGCATTCGGAGTGCTGAACTGATTCCATTTTGGATTTGAAGATAAATGTCTGAAATAGTTTAAGTAACAAGAAGAACTAGACTCCTTGGCAATGGTGGAATCCATGTTGCATAAAAAAAAGAACTTTGTTGACACAAAATACATAACACGAGAAACACATTTGCATTAAACAAAAATAGGGGAAATTTCTGCCAGGCTGCCTGACATTTCCGTTACACACTTATTAGTGTTTCATCATCGTGATCTCTGATATAAACTCTTTCTCTCTTTCCGTCCACCTTTCAGGTACTCGGACCATCTGCACCGTTTCCATGAGAACGGCGAAAACGATGATATGTGGCAGTAAACAAAAGAAGTGTGACATTGAAAGCTGACGGTCTTCATGGTTTCTTTACTCTTTCACTTTAATATATTACTGTAACTTCGACTTAGTACCTTATATCCTAAATCAATGCTATTCACACACACGCTTTAATTATTCAAATCAGATTGTAGAGCCTGATTACAGCCGCTAGAGGGCACACTATTCTATTCGTCATTATAGAGTATAAATCAGTATAAAGGAGCATTTGTGAGCATGCAGCTGATTCATAAATCTAATCAAAGAAAACATCAATCATTCTGCTTTCATTTTAGGGACGTTTATTTCTGAATTATTCTTCATTCTTTCTTCTTTGATTTCTTTAGAAAATGTACTATTAATGATTAGTTGGTGATTTCAATATTATACACTTTCGTTTTTCCCACATTATTCCTTTAAACCCTGAATTATTTCAGTGATTTTCAGGGTCTGGGCTTAAGTAGTAATGTAGAAATGAATAAATATGATTAGAATTGTGGAAAGTTAAACATGGGATTAAGGGTCTGTCTGTAAACTGGACAAACTGAACTTTGGTTATTTGAGCAGTAAGATTAGAGATCGAAGATAGCTGAAGATCTCTCTCGTGTTTTGTTCCACACATTACATCAAGTTATGATCTAAACTGTGTAACCAAATGTGAGCGTCCTCCATTTCCTCTATTCTGTTTTGCTTTTTCTCTTATTAACGTAATAAAATACTTCCAAGCATCTAAGATGGGTCGATCGTGGTTATATATTTATTCATTTATTATTATTATTTATTAAGCTTTGCTGGTTAGTGTATTAGGTGTAAGTAGATAATTTATTTCTATAAGTTCTATAGCCTTCATCTCTTTATCTTAAATTGATATTAAAGCAGCAGTTTGTTATTTTTTTTTTTCTTTCTCACAAGCCTGTTGAAAAGCAAATGCCTCGATCGGTTATTAGTCGTTTTAGATAAAAGTGTCTCCTAAAATGAGAGACAGAGAGAGAGAGTAAAATGTGAAATGAGTTGGCTTTAAAGGGGAAGGGATCTTTTAAAGGAATCATTTATAAGACAGAGTTTTTAATTTTTAAGGTATCCAGTTTTTAAAGTGTCATTCATTCATTCATCACAATGTATATGTATATAACCCATCACTGATTATTGTCCTATACTTAAAAGTTCATGATTAATATTAGACTTCTATTTAAATGTGTTTGTATTCATCCCTAATGAACAAGCCTGAGGTGACTGAGGTGAGGAAAAACTCCCTTAGATGGAAGAGGAAGAAACCTGGAGAGGAACCAGATTATAATTATTTATAATCTGGGTTATAATTATAAACTTTTATAAACTGATTAATAAATGATTATAAACTGTTATAAACACCAGAAAGTGTTATTATGAATAATGTCCTTTCTACAGTCAGATACAGTTCCACAACTGTGTATTGATGAGGAGGTTGTTGTCCTCAAACACCACATGGAGTTGGAATTTTCTCTTTAAATGTCTGAAATCTTCATGAAGTGGAATCCAACTGGAGCTGGAACATCTATAGATGCCTCAGGATCCTCACAGGGTTGGTCTCTTCTCACTGAAGGTCTGAAATCGCGGAGAGGAATTAGTGTATCAGCTGTTTATAATATTAACCAGCACTAGATAATAATATTCATGTGATCAGATCTACAGGATCACACAGTTATAGGATGTGGTATGTGTATGTCCTGGTAAAGTCATATATCTTTAATCTACATTTAAACTGGGGGAGTGTGTCTGAGCCTCGAACACTGTTTGGGAGCTAAATATGAAAGCATGCAGCATTAATATATCAGACATTTGGAGTTAATTCTAAGGATTATCACGTTTCAGGAGAATCAGGTCCATATAAACTCATACTGATGTTTACTAACATGTCTATAGCTCAAGTTCCTCGTCCTCCGGAGCGGCTCTAGAAGTGCTCCAGATACGGTTTGTTTGATGTCCGTGCATCACGAGACACTCTGTGGGATCACGGCCGTCTTTTCTCGAGATGTTTGATGCAGCATTTTACAAAGGTCATGTTTGTAAATGCCTTCACAGCTGCGGTTTAACAGGAATGAATATTAGCGTTCATGCTGAGGTTGTGTTTGAGGAAAAAAATTGTATCATGATTTTAGAATCAATAAAACACTTATAAAGAAGGTCTCTGTCTTAGTCTTGCCCTTTCCACAGAAAGAGCGAGAGAGACATTGAGCTACTTTTATCCTTAAATTAATTAAACCTCACCACCATCTTCACACTTTATAGTTCACGTTGGTTGTTTTTGATTAAGAGAAGGTGCTTTAATTGATTCTATTGATTGATGCTCTTGAACAGCAGCTCTGACAGAAAATCACAGCTTTAGGGTAACACATAAATATAAAAAGTTTCATATGGTGTCCGCAGAAGCGTCTACAGCTCAATGTGACACAAACGAAGGAGCTAGTGGTCGATCTGAGGAGGATTATGAGGAGGACCTATGACCCCTGTTTCCATCCATGGGGTCTCTGTGGACATGGTGGAGGATTATAAATACCTGGGAATTCATACTAATAATAAACTGGACTGGACTAAGAACTCTGAAGCCATTTACATGAACTTCTTGTTTTGTTCTGAAGAGGCTGGGGTCCTTCATCATCTGCAGGACGATGCTGAAAATGTTCTAGGAGTCGTAGTGTTACGACTGTTGTAGCCAGTGGTATCTATTTGGTCTACTGAAGATAAACCGAACAGATTCAGCCGTAAGGCCGATGATGTCGTGGGGGTGGAGATGGACAGAAAGAAGGATGTTGTCTAAGCTACTGACCGTCTCAGACAACATCTTCCACCTGCTCCATGAGGACCTGGATGGATACAGGAGCACGTTCAGTTGCAGACTCATCCAGCCAAGGTGCTTCGCAGAGCGACACAGGAAATCCTCCCTAATTGTGTTCATCAGACATTATAATTCCTCTGTACAACAACATATCTCACTGCACAACAATACACCTTTACCTGTATAGTTATTTAAATATGTTGTAAATATTATCTTAGTGTATATAAGTCTCTATTTATTGTATTCTTATTTTGGTGACTTGGAGCTGTGGTAACGAACCCCATTACCACCTGGGGATTAATAAAGTATTCTGATCCTGATTCTGCTGGTGATCTAGTAACATCTAGACTAACACAAAGACTAAAAGATCACAAAGACTAAAAGATCAGAATATAATCTTATTAATAAACTCAATAAGATTTTTCCTTCTTAACATTCATTCATTCATTCATTTATTCATTCATTCATTCATTCATCTTCTACCGCTTATCCGAACTACCTCGGGTCACGGGGAGCCTGTGCCTATCTCAGGCGTCATCGGGCATCAAGGCAGGATACACCCTGGACGGAGTGCCAACCCATCGCAGGGCACACACACACTCGCATTCACTCATGCAATCGCACACTACGGACAATTCTTCCAGAGATGCCAATCAACCTACCATGCATGTCTTTGGACCAGGGGAGGAAACCGGAGTACCCGGAGGAAACCCCCGAGGCACGGGGAGAACATGCAAACTCCACACACACAAACCCCCAACCCTGGAGGTGTGAGGCGTACATGCTAACCACTAAGCCACCGTGCCCCCCTCCTGCTTAACAAAGAAAACATAAATCAAATTGTGTATTTGTTTGTGTTGATGAACGCCTCCAAAGTTTAAAGTCAGAATGGCAGTTTTCAAGAAAAAAACAAGCGCACGACATCATAACTCGCTACCAAACAGTTGTTTTCGTTGTCGATGACGTTAGCTTGTGGATGAAGAGGAAGTGTGTCCTTTACGGTGTTGTGTTGTGGTGCTGCGCTAGGTGGGGTGTCTGTAGCAGCGGGAGCTCTTTGGACGTGGCTGAATAATTCATGTAGTCGCCTTTTAATGCGTATCGTCATCCTGAGCTTTTACACTTTCATTAAAGAGTAACGAAGGCACTCTCCTGTTCACGTAAACCCACTCACACTGTCTCTCTCTCTCTCACACACATACACATACACACTCTTCTCTGTTATCCTGTTTACCACAATTAGCCCTGAGTCGCTTTGTTAACCTGTGGGAGACGGACTGGGTTGTAAATGCGGGAAATGGAGACGAGCTGCAGATGAGGCCATGCTTTTAAAACCCGCCTCGTCTCTTCGGCCTGTCAACGATCCAATCTGTTAGCGCTCTGGGGTGTGAATTAGCATGATTAGCTGAAGCACGCCTACATGAAGCACAGGAAGTGGTAGCATTTGTTTGGGGGGTTTTTTGTAGGCATTTTAGTGGCTGAACTCATTTGATCAATGGATAGTTTTGTGGATAAAAGAACATCAGGAGCATTAGTGAGATCAGGCACGGTAAGGTAAGGTAGACTTTCAACCGTTATAGTGTATTTCCTGTTGTGATCGGAAGCCCAACAGCACCACCTGTGGCTGTAAGTAAAAATACACAGAATGAAAAAGTGGAATATGAAGCTAAGGCTGATTTCTTTCTACTTCAGACTGTAGATGAATGAGTGAAAGCTCTAATATTTTATGTTCCTCGTGGTTTACTTTATTTAAGCCGCTTCTCTGACAATCATAAGCCGTGACTGCGAAAGCGAATGTAGAATACAGGAGTGAGGAATAAACAAAATGGGTTACTGTGTCAGTTTT